>NC_141691.1:659800474-660020943 GCF_964263255.1 Lissotriton vulgaris
TGATATCATTAAAAAAAATTTCGCCTTCTTGGATTGAGAAGAGAATGTAACAACATAGCTTACAGGTGCAATGTTATATTAATTTGTGGCTCCATTGAAAGGATTTAAGTGAGTCTGGAAATTAGAGCTACTGCAGTCAGTTGAACTATTATGGCAAACCTTTGGCACAAAGCTATCCTGCATGTGGTATTCTTCTGAAGCCAATTTATCGAGAGACTCACCCCATATTCCCCCATTCGCTCGGGAAAGCCAACAGGTGCTAGAGGAACAAGATGCGTTGGGTGAGGACTCCTCCATTTCCTCAGACCGGAAGAGACGCTCTGTGATGCGGGAGCCCACAAACGGTGGTGAAAAGGCAAGGAGCAAATCCTTAGAGGAAATAAATGAAACTAAAATTGGAACAGCCTAAAATATGATAGAAGTGTGCCCACAGGCCGACTGCAAGCCCAATACTATGAAAGCTAGCCATGTAAAGCTAAGAATTGGATGGGATTTTTTTCACAAACAAAAATGTGCAAGTGATTACTATAGTACTATCGTGCACTTTGTAAATTGGTGTTTCTGGATACACTCAAGCGTGTGTTGCCAGCTTTCAATAAACATGTGCATGTACTATTCCAACTTTATTTTCAAAAATCCTTGTTATTTAGCTTAGTGACAATAAGGTGACTAAAATGCAACTTTTACCCAGCATTATCTGTGATAGCCTAATTGCTTTCTGCTTGGGCATGATACCTAATTCCACACAGGAACACATGATCTTTCTAAAGACTGGGACTAGTGTTGAATCTATTTAAACTATTTTACTGTCCGATTTTACATTGGTAAAGGAAGGGCGAGGCTCAAGGTAATACAAATTCAAGACAGATTTAAATTAACACATTTATACACCAATATAGTAATTATGGAATGAAAACGCATCAGCTCACCCAATTTCAAATCTGACCATAGTGGGAAAGTTAAGTTTTGCATGCAAATGTTATTAGCTCCTGGTGCTAGAAAACCTTAAAATATGTTCATATGCATGACCATGTAAAAAATAGGATTCAAATCAAACCCTTTACTTCAGTAAAGAATCTACATCTTTAATCAATAAGCCATAAACCATGCTTACAAAATGGGGCCAGCCACGTCACACTAGAGGGTCAGGGATAGGGTGTTTTGAGTTCAGGGTCGCAGATGAGGCGACAGTAGGTCATAGTGAGCTCTTCTATCAGGTGCTGTGGTCTGAGAGTGATGTCATTCTTTTGCTGGCCCTCCCCTTCCTTAATGTTCCCATCTCCTACGAGGTGTTCTCCTTTCTCTTGTTCTGTGTATTTTTTCCTTTTCCTCCTTGGAGTGTTTATTCAAAGGCCATTGTTCTGTCACTTTGTTGGAAGTGTTTTCTGATCATACTACAGATGTGGGGCTATCTTCTTGCTGCTGTTAGGACAGGTGGCAGGTGTACACAGGGCACAAGTCCTAAAAAAAGAAGTGGGGGGATGCTGTCACCGGAATTGACGTCACAACAGGAAGTGACATCACGAAAGGTGGCTTGCAAAATTGAGCTCATTGCCTCCCCATGTGTTTCCAAACCCAATAGAACCACCCCCTCCCCACACCGCCCCACCTCACACCAATGAGCGCAGCCATGCTGTGCCAGTGATCGCATGAACATAGGGAGGGGGGGATGTCACATCCCTAACTTAAAAGCCCTCCGCCCCTTCCCCAGAACAGCTTCGCATCTTCCTCGCACAGAAGAGAACGGGACTCTGCCATTCCCCCGTTTTCTGTTTCGGGCTCCCCTAACCCTAGTCTCCCCCCTCCTGTATTTCTCCAACCCCACCTCCCCCCTCCACTTATCTCTATTCTTCTAACTTCTCCAGTCCTGTATCTGTTGCTCAGCCGGCGGCTTCTTGCGTCCACCGTCCGCAGATCTCACCGCCCCCTCGATTGTCCACAATGTGCAGTTCTTATACACCGCCCCATCTTCCATCAAATGCCCATCTGCTCATGGAATGTGCCCGCCTTACCGCTGCGTCCTCTCTGGGACGAGATCGGAGCTCACAGCGTGCTGTGAGCTCCGATCTCGTCCCAGAGAGACCAAACAGTGAAGTCCAGCTGTTTAGCAGGGGGGACGGCGTCCCCCCGGTAAAATAAGTGGGGGGACGCCGTCCACCCGCGTGGTACCCCGACTCGAGCCCTGGGTGTACAGTAGATGGTACGAGGATGGAAAGCCTGGGAGGTCAGCGGATGGGTTTTGAAGATGAGATATTTTGAGGCAACGTTTGTGGCAGGTTGAAATGAAGGGGTGTGATAGGATGTTTGAAGGGAGCGGATGTTGGGTTGTTTGTTTGGGGGAAGTTTTTCATAGATGGGTGGAAGGATTAAGGGTGGCAGTTGCGGTTAGTGATATGTGTTAGCTAGCTAGCTTTTGTACTACCTGCATTGCTGTCCCAATAAAGCAGCCCTTTTTTCTCCATTCCTTGTACTGGTTAATGTCCGCTGTCCTGCCCAATGGGAACCCAGGGGAGAGTAGCTGGGGGGCTTCTCCCCACGGAATCTTTATGTGGGTGGCTGCTGCAGGGATAAGATGGACAGGGATAGGGTGTTTTGAGTTTGAAGGCAGGCTAAAGGGACAGTTACTCGTGACAGGAGGTTTAAGTGACCTCTTTAGTGAGGGGCTGTGGTCCTGAGGTTACTGCCACTCTTTTGCTGGGTTGTTGGGGAGTTTTTATTTGAAATTGTTCTTACATCGAAGGTCTTATTAAACAGCAATGGTGCCCAACGCTGTCACAAAGGCCTTGAAGATACTTTGTGAGAGTGGGCGGCAAGAATTAATCAAACCGTGAGTCTTGTCCTATGCTTGGTTGGCCTTGCTCGGCCTGGCTGAAGAGAAAAGCAGTGGGAGGGGCTGGGCAGGATAGCAACCCCAGTAATGGCTTGTTCCAGCCCACATGGTAGATCATGGTTCAGGAGGTGAGGTGGGGCATAGATCTACCACAGAGCCAAAAGCAGGTGCAGTAGGGCTCGGCTCACCTTTCTGTGATGCGGGGACTCCATTGATTTGTAGAGTGGGGGGGGGGGGGTCGCAGGAAGAGCAGTCAATCCTCCATTCTTCCAAGGCAGCTGTGAGCACAAGAGGGGCGTGCAATGACCATAGCATGAGCCTGGCCGCAGGCTAGTCGAAGGCAGGCGGGGTCTGCCGCTGTCAGTTCAGGTGCAATGGAATCCGCTGGCCAGCAGGTAGCGCTGAGAAGCATGCTGGCCAGCAGTATAGAGGTAAGAAGTCGTAGAACTGCTGCTAATCCCTACGGGTGCATGGATGTACTCTTGTGCTGACCTCTTACCGGACCTGGAGGGCATTTCACAATCCTTGGAACTTCGGAGCTGACGCTGCGGGAGAGTGCGGGACTGCGAGAGCCAGAGGGCATTGCGTGGCACCAACTAGGTGCACCTGGTGTCTCTTCCCGCCCCTCCTCCACACCCTCCTGCCTCCTTAATACGACTCGCGGCCCCTGCTTCGCGGGTGCTGCTCGTAGTCGTAGAACTGCTGCTAATCCCTACGGGTGCATAGATGTACTCTTGTGCTGACCTCTTACCGGGCCTGGAGTGCATTTCACAATCCTTGGAACTTCGGAGCTGACGCTGCGGGGGAGTGCGGGACTGCTAGAGCCAGAGGGCATTGCACGGCACCAACTAGGCGCACCTGGTGTCTCTTCCCGCCCCTCCTCCCCAACGTCACTATTTAAGTGACGCCCCTAACGCTACCGCGGGACGCGCATGGGCGAAGCCCGGGTGAGACCGGACCGGGCCACCCCCCTAAGTTTTCCTCCAGCTGATTGATTCCATTACCTGGACTAGGCTCCTTGCAGCAGGTGCTGAACAAACTGGCATCAAGGGAGACAAGGAGCAAAGCGGCCGCCCTGGTCACTGGTACCCTCGATAGTTTCTTTGTTAAGGCAAATACTGTGGTTAACAATGGCCCCACAGCCCCAGAAAAACAGTTAGTAGAGGGGCATGAAAGTTCAGAGCTGGATCCTTCGGGCTCACCCATGATCGTCAGATCCCCCAAACTGCTGGATGTTACACATCTATCCCTTCTGGATAGCATCGACCAAACAATAGAGTCAGTGCTGCAGCAGCTGAGGACACCATCTCACTCACAAAGAGATCGAGACTCACTACTGATTATTCAAGAGTCGACCCCTCCCTTAACATCCCATACAGTTCCAACCCGGGTAGAGGGGGATGTTTCTACTGCACCACATCTTAGGGGCCCCAGGAGGGTGCAGTCCAGAAAAGGAAAAGACCTAGGTTGTCAAAGGGTGCCAAGAGGGCAAAAGTAGATCATACCTTAAACACCATTGGTAACACTACTGACGCCACAGAAGTATCTCCTCCTGTGAGCCCTTTTCACCCTGTCCACACCCACACACACCCGCCCCTGGCCCGTTCCTCTTCGGAGAGGGATTCTCTAATAGCTCGGACCACATTATTCACTCTTTCACTGACATTATTAAACATTTGCTTGAGCCCCTGCTGGTTAAGCTTGACTGTATCGATGCCAGACTCTTAGCCATAGAACATTTAAGCGGGGGTAAGGCCGTCCACCAAGGGCTGCGATCTAGCACTAATGGAGTAAATGGGATAAATAGTGGGATTCCACTCCCACCTAGTGCTCCTACTGCTGTGAATCTAATTCAGTCCACTTCCTCTCGCACAGTGAATGTTCCCACAGTCACCCCACCTCAACCCGACCCATTACCTCTCCCAAGGCAAATCCCCCCGGTTCCTCTTGCTAGAAGGTCGAAGTTGCCTACTTCGACCACTGCAACGAGGCAGGAAAAACTGCCCAATGTAACGGCCGACTGCCCTCCCCGGACTAGTAATAGCTCAAACCGGCCAAAAGTAGTTAATCTGCCCCCGGAGGCAGCGGCTTATACTGTAATTCTGACCGGGGTACCCGAGCTTTCTGGCAATGCGGTGGAATCTTTTGATTCCTTACGCAATAAAGTTATTAATTGGTTGAATGTTCACCGGCCCTTACCACCTAATTTGAGAGGAGAAGTACGGATGGTTAGGAGGGTCCCATGGGTAGGGTATACTGTTAAGAAAAAGGGGGAGATTGTTTCCTTGTAAGCTTTAAGAATTCCCAGATTATCCCTCATATATGTAACTGGTTCGGAAGTACAGGGAACACATCTATAGAACTGGTCCCGCTCTCGTTTTTCTACCCACGTGAGATAATTTGACCTTGGGGGCTCACGATGGCTGGACTAGGGTTGGATTTGCTACCGATGGGTCAAGGTATAGGCCCCCTCGTCATGACATATCAGCATACAGCAATTATGTTCATGCTAATAGATATAGCTGCATTGACCAGGTTGATTGACTCCCGATAGGTGAAGTGAAGGGGTGGTCCCCCATATCGCTCTGCTGGAAACAGGGACAGTTGCCACTGCTAATATTAACTGTAGCTCTATTGTATTAACATCGGAGAGCTTACCTACCATTAGTACCCAGGGCCACCCCGCCAACCCGCCCCTAAGATCATTTAATTGTAATTCAACATCTCAAATAACAACTGACTTGGGGGTCTTTGAGGGGCAAGCAGCATTATGGGATAGGCCTTTATCACCATCTACAGATAATGTTGTGAGAAAGCGAGGGAAATGGCACCTAAGTCAGGCTCAGGAATTATGAAGGTCCTTTCATGGAATGTTGCAGGCATCGCCAATAAATTAGATTCCAACAACTGGGGTACCCTAGTAGACAGTAATGACATCTGTCTCTTTCAGGAGACTTGGGCTAGGGAAATTTATCCCAGGGTGGGCTATGCTACCTTCTATACCCATGCCAGGTGGAGTGGTAAAGGCAGGCCTTCCGGTGGACTTGCTGTCTAGGTGGCGAGTCACATTGGCTGCAGTGCGGAGGAAATACCAACTTCCTCGGAGGACATTCAATGCGTTCTTCTTAAATGGCCAAACGCCCTCAATCTGGCGATTGTCAATGTGTATTCGCGCCCAGTCAGTGTGTCGTTGGAATCACCCACTTTGGATGATCTATCTTTATTTCTGGGGAAATTACCCGTCGATTGTAAAATACTGATGGGCGGTGATTTCAACTGCCATTTCGAACCATTGGAAGGCTTGAAGGAGGGTGCTCTAACTGCCGAGGATGACTACTGGGGGATTCCCCCTTGTCAATCCCCCAACCCGAAATCATGGTCCCCTCTAGCGGTGCAGATTACGTCCCTAACTTTGAACTATCCCCTGAGGGCCTGTAACGGGCGCACTCCATCTGACACCCCTTCATTGTGTACCTTTAATAGAACGGACCACGAGTCTCGCTTGGACTACATTTTTGTAGATACAGGCATGTGGCCCAAGGTTTTGGATTTCAGGGTAATTGTAAGATTAGATAGTGACCATAATGCCCTTTGCTTAGACATGGTACACCCTGTGCCAGAAGTAGGGACGCCACGTACAGACCTAAGTGAGGACACAGGGAACTTAGTTCTTTCTAATAAGATGGGGGAAACTGGTCACCTCACCAGAGTGTATCACTAAAATTTATTTCCTGGCACTCCCAAAGCTAGTTGAAATGGATGAACTAATCAGCAAGCCCAGAACCACCAATTTTAATGAGAAATTAGCCCAAATCCATGCAGATCTGGTGGGAAGTTTAGGTGAGGTCTTTTACCCTGAGGTGGGGACTAGGAAGAAAAGGACATTAACTTCAGCTTGGTACAATTCTACGTCTAAAAAGATTAAAACCGAGCTAATTTTTATGATAAAGTCTGGTGCCAATAAGGACAAGGTACTTGAGTTGAGACGTAAATATAGGGAAGCCATCGCCCAGGCAAAGTCAGATTGGCATTGGGATAGATGGCAGTACCTATCCCTGGCATTAGAAACCAGGGATTCAAGGAAATTCTGGTCTCTCGTCCATACGGGTACAGGCGAGCTGAAATCAGCTGTGGAGCCGAATATTGCTGCCTCAGTCTGGGAATCTCATTTGAGCAAATTGTATCAAGATACTCCCGTTTTGCCAACGAGGTAACACTCAATACCACCCATGAGTTCGCAGACAAATTAGAATTTACACTGGGTGAGGTGGTAAATGCCATGGAGAGATTGGCGCTGGGGAAGGCACCTGGCCTCGACAAACTCCCAGGATATTTGTTTAGATATCATCCAGAAATCTGGGGTCCTTATTTCCAAGTTATATTTAATTCCATTTTGGGAGGGATGGATATCCCCTGCACTTGGCTGGGGGCAGAGATAGGTCCGATTTTTAAGAAGGGCTCTCCTCTGCTTCCAGCCAACTACAGGCCGATCAGCCTCATAAACGTACCCCAAAAACTCTTTGCCCGCCTTTTCCTGGACCATCTCCTTGACTGGATGGAGGACAATGCGATTCTTAGTCCCCTCCAGGCGGGCTTCAGGAGAAACACGTCCACCATGGACCAGATTTTCCGTCTCGTTCTTCTTTACTGGAAAACAGTGGGGATCGGGGGGGGGGGGAGAGTCTGTACATGGTGTTTGTGGACCTGAAGTCTGCATTCGACTTGGTACCCCGCAGGAAATTATGGGAGGTTCTTAAGGAGCTAGGCGTTCCTCCACATTTGCTACAGGCAATAATCAGGCTTCACGTTGGCAATTTTGCCCAGGTAAGGTGTGGGAGGGATGGTGCGCTGTCTTCTAGGTTCCCAGTTCACAGGGGGGTAAGACAGGGCTGCGTCCTTGCACCGACCCTGTTTTGCCTCTTTGTTAACAATGTCATATTCCATCTTGATAATGTTAGGGACAACGATGCTCCTAGGTTGGCAGGTAGGAGGGTCTCGGCAATTATGATACCCTCCTGCTCTCCAAATCCCCGTTGGGGATCCAACGGATACTGGATGGGTTTGGGGATTTCTGCAAGGCACATGGCCTGGAGATCAACGCACAAAAAACCAAATTCATGGTATTCAATCCCTCCTCAACAACTAGGCCAAACCCAACCCTGGCATCCGAAAGGCTGGAAAGGGTTAGAACGTTCCAGTATTTAGGGGTAACTCTACAGGAAAATTTATCTTGGGGTCCACAGATAGCAAGATCCCGTTTAAAGCTATCCCAAATGGTGGGAGCAATTTTGAAGGTCTCGAATTCATCAACCTTCAAACCTGTTAGTCCAGCCTTGGAGATGTATAAAACTCAAGCCAGAGCAGCCTCTTCCTACGGTGGTGAGCTATGGGGCCACAAAGCTGGGACAGAACTCATCAAGGTGGAAAACAACTTCCTTAGATGCCTGTTGGCTCTTCCCCAAGGCACACCCTTGTTACCTCTGAGATTAGATCTGGGGCTCCCCTCAATAGGGGACGAATTGGCCATAAAACCATTGAGGTTTTGGCACAGGTTATGGACCACGGATGAACTCTCCCACTACAGGCAAGATCTCAAGAACATCCTGGACTTAAACCACTCTGATAGAATTCCATGGGTGGCATATGTTAAGCGAGAATTCTATCGCCTGGGACTACCTGAGTTGTGGGACAATCCCCAAAGAGGTTGCCAAGGGGTGTCACGCAAGATGGTTACTAAGATTTTCAAGGATAAAAGTCTATTCTCGTTTGTGTGCTTATCAAAAGTCGGCACCCTAACTGAACAATTTTGGGCCACCAAAAATTCTTTTTACTTTGAAGGTTTTATGGACATCATATTTCCTATCCTTGCAAGGAAGCTTTTCATTCAATGGAGGTTTGGAACGCTGCCCCTTAAAGCCCTTACTAGTAAATGGACAATGTCGGACGATAAAAACTGTCCTGGGTGCAGTGAGAATGAGGAGGACGAACTACATGTGTTGTTTTTTTTTGCCCTGCCTACAACAGACCGAGGAAATACTGGCTAGCGCCACTGTGCAGGAATTTGGGCATTAGAAACTATTTACAATCAAATAGAATCTTGAAGACAAGTAGCATGCACCATATAGTTTTTGCAGTTGCCAAGTATTTAATGGCCATGTGGCAGATAAGGGGGAAAAAATTGAAAGGCTAACTTCCTACTAAAATGTACTGGACTGTAATGAAATGTAGCTAACTGTCTCTATAGCTCCCCTGACTTTCCTGGAATCGAACTGATTGTACGTTGCTCCTTGCCCTGATTTTACTGTATGTTTTATCTGTTTTAAATGTTTTTATGAATCTTTTATGGTCTCAAATGGCCGAAATAAAGAAATTTTGGATTGGATTGGATTGGTAAGAAGCATTTTGGTGGTTGGCCAGCAGATGGCACAAGAGCGCACAGTGTTAGGCTGCAAGACTCAAAATCCGAGGCCCAACAAAAACAGGACATTAAACAGGGCACCAAAGTGATGCTACCGGTTAAAAGATTGTGCACTAATAAAGTATCAAAGAGAGCACTTCATTCAAAAGGGCATAATAAAGATGTGGGGTTGAGTAATAAAGAGGACATGGCTTTATTTGAGGCCTGGTAAGCTGCGCTGCAAGCTGAAGTTCGCTTAGTGAAAGAGGATGTCAGAGCGCAGGGTATATGCCCATTGTAGAAGGTAGTGCAAGGCAGGTGAAAATGGTGTGCCTCACACAGCCACTGGATAGTGAGAATCAGTGGGTGTGCAAAGTGATAAAATGCTGTCAAGAAAAGGGAGTGGGTTTCGATTCCAGCCAAAGGCACCCGGTTAGTTAGGAAGGAAAGTCTTAGATGCCTTTTTTTCTAATAGGACTACCCCTCCCCCCCTCAAGTTGGAGCACTTTCAAGACAAAGGGTCAAAATTCAAGACAAAAATTCAAGACAAAATGTCATTGTTACAGACTCATCCAAGGAGCGGCCACACCCCACTACTTTATCCATGCATGTATTTACTATTTTCTACACAGCACTATTTATTCACTATGGTTTTATGTGATTGCCTCTAGGTATGCTACATTCAGGAAGCATCAGAGGCGTAGCTTAGTCAATAAGATTGGGGGGTGTGAGCTTCAGATTTTCCGACAATCATGCCGGCATACAATGTTAAAATACATAATAGGACAAGCAGGGCACATGAGAGAGGATAAAGGGGTAGTGGAAAGAGAGACAAATGCGGATTGATAGGGGTAGTAAGTGAGAGAAAACCCTATATTATGGAAAATAAATTTTTTGGAAGACTTTCAAAGTAAAGAGGTAAGAGCGTGTGGCATTTATGTCTGCGTTTATGTAAAAATTCCTTGTGAATTCCGAAAGACCCCTCACCATACTCGACTGAAAGCACCTGTACCCAACCATTTAACTGAAAGTACATTTATTAGGGGGGTTGTAACACCCCTGGGTAGCACATTATGTCCTTGTTTAATAGTAAATTAATGCCTTTGAGCATGGTGTCATGTACATCAACTATATCCAGATTTACCAAAACTTTCTTAGATAGAAATAACAGCAAAATATTGATTATGTTTCTAAACATTTTAAAACACATGGCAGACAGTTTGGGAAGCATTAAGGCAAGTTGCCAACTTCTAGTTTAGACAAGTTAAACAAAAGCATTTGCCTCACCTCAACCTCCAGTCAATGTTAAACTTAAAAAGAAATTCATGAGTTAGAGCAAATCGTGTGGGCCACAGTCTCACACCTACTGTCAGGATGTGAGTAGCCAACACATGGTCTGTAGGCTGCAGACTTAGAATGCTATATTTAGCTGCACAGCTACTTCAGGTAGCTCGCTGGCTGTCTGGCTACCCCTGCATAAGGCGGGATATACCTGTAAAGATTTTAAGGAGGTATTCCTGCACTATTCACTGTTTTCTACTGACCATTTTACCCAACAACACCTGAGGGTATCCTGCACAGCTCTCTCTTGCCCTACTAGAACCTGTATATTTACTAACATGAAGCAACTCTATGCTCCTCCAATACCTTTGCAGGCCTCCCCACTCGCACACAATGCTTTGCTCAGGGCAACTCTGTCAGTGGCATGCTGCAGGCAATTGGGGTATCTGTTTGTTGACAGCGAGCTGCAACATTTCCAAACCCTTTTGGCAGATTAGCCTTCTCTCTGGTCAATTCCTTTCTTACGAACACCTTAAACAATCATTAATTGGCATATTTTATGTCCAGACCTAGCCCATCCCCACATGAAGTGTACCAGAAGCTCTACACCATATTCTTATAGATTATACGGCCATTGTAGCCAATGATAGACGGTGCATATTTGCCAGCCTTCTGTCAGGTTCGGTTGCCAACATGGGCTAATATTTCACATGCGTGGAATACAACTGCACCTAAGGAACTGCGATTATTAACTAAATTTCTTAAGTCAATATTTGCCTAGGGAATCAGCACCCAAACAAATATTATGAGGAAACAAACAGACAAGGACTAAGCCCTGAAGAAGTCCAGAGAAAGGGACAAAACGCTTTGGCTACAGTGGCTGAATGATCTTTAAGAATATGAGTAAAGAATTTAGCAACTAACAATGTGCTTCTACATATCTAATTGGAATCTGTGTTATTTGGATATGAAACATTTTTCGAACAAATAACCCGAGTAGTTGAATTTGGTGATTTTCAATACTGCCTTGGTTGAAACTTATGGACAGAGAACATTAAGAATAGTGAGTGCTGATCTCTCTAGTGCACATAGAGTGGGATATGTAAACGGAATAGCAGCAAGCACCCGGGTTACATAAAGTGTAAATAAAATACATTGTAACAATGTATAAAATAAGTGTATGATGGACAGTAGGACATGTGAACACTATAGTACAGATATCGTTGTGGTAGGGGGGTTAGGAGCGTAAGGGGAGTAGAGGCACTGTTTTCCCCCTGCGGTAGAGATATTTAAACTTACGTGGGGGTTGTGGGATAGGAGCATCAGGCCAAACAGAGGGTTCAGTGAGGAGGGTTTATGTATTTTTGGTGAAGCAGAGGTTTGTTTCTTCCTGAAATTAGGGAGGGGATGAGGGATCATTTCTTTGTGTAGGATTTGATATAACGCGAACAAGACCCATTCGGGGGACAGAGAGCTTTACAGATATTGTATAAAGGAGACAATATATTACATTACATGACTTATGTGTATGTTATTTCCTGAGACACAGTCATGTTTCTCTGTTAAATCCATAAAATGTTGGAAGTGTGTTCCAAACATAAGCAACGCACAGGAGCATATTTCCGACTTGTTTTCTGGGCCTTTGGTTTTGCGTCCACCTCCTGTCAACCATCCTCACTTCTCCGCCTCGCTCTGTCTGACAGCAGGTGGCGCTGTCGGCCTCGTCGCCGCCGTCCCTCGTGCACCTCTGCATTGCTCAGATTCTCCCTTGCTCTGCTGCCTCTCGCACCGCTGCTTCCTGTTTACCCTCGGCAGCCGTGCCTGCTGCTAGAAGAGAGCCCCATTGTGTGCCATCCCCTGCACCGGGCTCCTGCGCGAGGAGGGACCAGCCCGCATACCCACCCCTTCTGCAGGAGGAGCCGCTGGCCGGATAGACGAGAGCGGGGCACCGAGAAGAGGGAGGCTCAGCAGACTGGCACCGGGTCCTAAGTGAGTAGTGCAGATTCTTTACCCCCACAACTATTACAGAACCCCTAAAGCGTGCTAAGAGGTGGTCTTTTCAAGGAGCTGCAGAGCGGGAGAGTGTATTTACATGCATGGACGTGCTTGGGAAGGGGCAGGTCATGGCATGGCTCACCTTCCAGCATTAGGTCTAAATCTGGACTTTTAAGTAAAAAAGTAGAGGGGGACGGTCTCACGCCACACTCAAACGTAGGGACTTGAATTGGTTTTAAATGGAGTAAAAAACGTTTGGCACTCACACTAGTGATCCTAAAAAGTGAGAGGTTAGGGACCCGTACCTCCTGCTGAGCTGGGGGAACGGCGCTCCGGCGGAGAGTCGATGGCACCGCACATTGAAAGTCATTTTTTAGAGACACGCGGGTCATGCGCAGGAAAGACAGCGGTTTTAAAGGGGGGTCTTACAAACTGTTTCCGAGTGTGCAGGGAGTGTCTGGAAGGGGTTATCGAAAGTGCAGGTGCTGGCAGTGTAACGTAGACCGCAGGAGTGGAGCGGCAGCTGCCCGGGTCTGTCAGCCGGGGGTAGCGGCAGTCTCTGTCCCCCTGCCACCCTTTCCGTTATGCAGTCATAACTGAAGCAACGAAAGACCTAAACCACAAACTACGAATATATACGTGAAATATTTAAAAATAAAAAATAAAAGTATGATGAATACTTGTTTGTTCTTTTTTACCCAAATTGGCGAGCGATTATGTTCACGGGTTTTGGTTAACTCTAAGGGTCTGATTATCAAAGGAAAAGTGTTATTTACGATTGTTTGTGATTCACTAAAGTATTTTAGGAGTAGTATGTTTAGGAGCTTGGAGTCTTCGCACATAAAAGGATTGAACAATCCCATCTTTTTATGGGTGGAGCCTTGCAGTCCTAGAGATACGACATGTAAAATACCTTTGTGAATAGCAAACAAGCATACATTTACAAAAAAAGTGTAAGATTACCTAAGTGAATCAGGCCCCAAGTGTTGGGGTAAGAGTAAATGATGAATTAGCGTTAGAGTCCCCTTGTTTAAGCTTAACTTCAAGGTGAGAGTTAGGTTTAACTTTTTGCCAAAAAAGGGAGGAGAGAGGAGACTGTCTAAAGGTTTGACACTGACCTCAAAAGGGTTTATAGGACACCACCCTACAGGAATGTATGATGATACAACACAAACATTTACAACACATGCCTTTAAAATGCAGTTTTTACATCGCAATATCCTTTACAACGTATGTTTTTACATCGCATGCCATCACAACACAATTTTAGAAACTACATTTACAACACATTCCATTACAACGCACACCATTACAACGCATACCATCACAAGCATATTACTTTTAGGGCAACAGTAGGTTAAGTGTTGGATAGTGTAGGGTAAACATTTACTATTCCCACTCCAGTGAGTGCAACAGTAGGGTAAGTGTTGGATAGGGGAGAGGTACAAATTTCTATTCCCACTCCAATGAGTGCAACAGTAGAGTAAGTGTTGGATAGTGTAGGGGTAAAAATTACAATTTCCACTCCAGTGAGTGCAACAGTGGGGAAAGTGTTGGAGAGGGGAGGGGTAAAAATTACTATTCCCCATTACTTAGCTTATATTGCGTTTTAATGACATGCTTTGTAGTGACATGCAATGAAATGGCTGCGTTGTAATGGCATGCGATGTAAAGGATGTTGCGTTGTAATGACTGCGTTTTAAAGGTAGTGCGATATAATGACGGCGTTATGAAGGTTGTTTCCCCCCTACAGTCCTGTATAAGCTTTAAGCTATATATTAAGCCCAGATCATATTTGAGGTCAATCTAGTAGTCAAATATGAAGCTTCATAGGCAGGAATTAGTGAATCAAATGAAAAGTTTATTGATTTCAGCGTTCCTTTATAGGCCAACACGTGTTTCACAACAACATGTCGCTTCATCAGGGCCATGAAAGAACACACCAACTACATCGCGGGTCTATGTTTCCACACCATTGGTCTACTCAGGCGTGTCTTCCCTTTTCTTCCTGCCACATGTAGAAAGACACTTGTACAGGCCTTGGTAACTAGCCGCCTGGACTACTGTAACGGCCTGCTGACATTAGCCAATACGGATGCAGTAGGCCGTTTACAGGTGGTCCAGAATACGGCAGCCAGACTGGTCATGGGTGCACCTGCCAGGACTCCTTCTAAGCCCTTGCTGAAAGAACTGCACTGGCTTCCCATACGACAGCGCATCCACTTCAAGATCTGTTGCACGGTACATAAATGTCTGTATGGAGCAAGTCCTAAATATCTAGCCCAGTCTCTTGAACTGTACCAGCCCAGCAGGTCCCTCCGCTCCTGCAACCAAGCCCTGTTAAAACCTCCCAACACAAAGAAGACTAGGCATGGAGACCGTGCTTTCTCCGCTGTCGGTCCTGCCCTCTGGAACAATCTTTCCATTAACCTAAGAACCACCATAAATCACTTGTCCTTCAGAAAGGCATTAAAAACCCTTCTTTTCCTAGAAGCATTTCCTTCCACATAAACCTTAGGCTGCTCTACCTAATACCTTCTCAGCTGGCAAAGCGCAGAGATACCCTTACGGGATTGATTCCTGCGCTATAGAAGAAATTAAAATAAAATAAATAAAATAAAGAATATATACTTATTGCAAACGCAATATGAAAATCATTTTTCTAAAAAAAATTTGTGCAATGATGAACAAAGAGGAACTGAGTATATTCTCCTGGGTATTAGGCAGTTTTAAAATGTATGTCTTTGATTCATGTAGATAATAGGATAAAAATGAACTTCTCTCACGATACAAAGGACGAGTAGCGCCTATAGCTGGGGGGGGGGGGGGGGGGTCTGTAAAACCGTTTTATATATTTTTTGGGGCCCTGATGAATCGACATGTCGTTGTGAAACATAAAAATTCAATAAACTTTCCATTTGATTCAATAATTCCTGACTATGAAGCTACATATTTGATTACTAGATTGACCTCAAATACAGTCTGTGTTTATGTTTAACTCTGGTCTCCACGTTTTGATTAATTTTTGTACCATATTTTCGAGATTATAGTCCTAAACTTAATAGCTCTCGGTTAGGTGTTAACGTGTCCGTATTTTACATTAGATTGTTTTTAGAAACTGCAGCTTAGGCATTCTAACTGTATTTTACATTAGATTGTATTTAAATACTGCAGCGTAGGCATTCAAACCATATTTTGCACTAGATTGCTTTTAGATACTGCAGCTTAGGCATTATCACATACCGCCTTGTCAGGGGTGCTGCACACATTTTCTAGATAATGCTTTCTGGCGCATCTCTCCTCAGCACCTGTTGAGGAGGAACCACTTATGGAGAGCGTGTTTCTTAACGGGCCGTCAAAAAATCACTCCATTTTATTCGCACTCAAAGACCACATATGGAAGACTTCATTCCTATTTTAGCCCCTATTGGCACCAAAAGCTAAACCTGTACACTCACAGCGAGTAATTTTTGTATTCGAAATGTACCTGTATGTACATTAAAGAATGTTACTCTTTCAACCCCATGTACCTTCAGATGAACTGTTTTTTAGGTCGAGGACCGTAGGCTGCGCTTGCGCAGTCTCGGTCCGAGATTTAATGTGTCTTAGTATGGGTGCTTGAACCCGCCCCTCTTCTCCATTGGCTGGCTTCCGAAACGGAGGCCAGCCATTGGAGGAGAGGGGCATCACTCCGTTCAAGCCCCGTCTTTTTCCGATTCGGGGGCGTCTTTTTTGCTTCTTTCTTTTCTTTCTCTCCTCTTACCATTGGCTGGAATCTTACCTTCCAGCCAATGGGAAGAGGAGAGAAAGAAAACCACGCCCCCGAATCGGAAAATGTTGGCGCTTTGCTGAAGCCATTTCATCTTGACCGCCGCTTGAGAAGCAAGGGAGAACGTTGGAGTCCTCCCCCTCTTGGAGACAGGAATGTACACACCATAGGCAGACACAACATAAAGACATGGTTAACACGGAGCAGAAAGATAGCTGCAAAGCTATAGTCACACTAAGGCAACATTTTAAACCTCACAAAGTAATCAAAAAGCCCTTTGTGTTCAACTCGTTAAAGAATGGCCATACGCTTTTCATAGTTGTCCTTCCATTTCATTCTTTAGTTCTGAACCACAAGTAGCCTACTGCCACACATAGCGAAGGAGAAAGAAAGTGCGTCACAGCACCGGTGAGCCACTCCACACTGGATGCAACCATTGGACCTGCGTAGATAGCAATGGTAAGGGAAGCTGTGCCCAGAAGTATGATGTCACATTACTGACAGTCGCACCATCAAGGGTAATGGCGACCAGTAGTATGATGTCATTGCACTGACAGCAGCACCGTCACGGGGAATGGTGGCAGTAGTGTGACGTCATCACACTGACAGTCACACCGTCGAAGGGAATGGTGGCCAGTAGTATGACGTCATCGCCCGGAATGCTGCACCGTTGAGGGCAATGGCGGCCAGTAGTATGACCTCATTGTACTGACAGCCACACTGTAGAGATGAATGGTGGCCATTAGTGTGACATCATAGCACTAACATTAGCACTGGTGAGGATAATGGCGTTCAGGAGTGTGATGTTTGGTCTACTTGGCTGCAATGGAAATGCTAAAAGAGGAGAAGGACAAGCATCAGTTATGCATTTTCAAAATATTGGTAACTTTCTTAAGGTATTCCTTTACGTAGATACCATACAGCAAACGGCAGTGTTAGACCCCCATGACTTCGAGAAACCAAAAAGTACATTTGGGTTGTGTATTGAAGTCTCTCACTGGAACTAAATTTTGTGACCAGCTTCGTCATAGAAATTACCTGACCGTTCTGAATCACAAAAGCAAGGTAATGTCTGATCTGATAGAAGTGTTGACTGCCCCTTCGGCTGAGTCGGGTTATTTTTAACAGTACTGTGCAGTTGGCCACCCTTGAGGCAGCTGCCTTTTGTGTACTCAGCTGTTGCATTTACTCCGATCAGTGTGACTGTGTGAAGGGAGAAGTCACTTGGGGGTAGCACTAGCAGGTGGAGACGATTACCATGGTTTATAGCCCCCTTGTTGCTTGTGCTTACTGTCCTGCCCCCTCGTTGCTTGTGCTTGCTGTCCTGCCCTCTCGTTGCTTGTGCTTGCTGTCCTGACCCCCCCCCCTCGTTGGTTGTGCTTGCTCTCCTGCCCACCCCATGTTGGTTGTGCTTGCTCTCCCCCCCCCCTTGCTGGTTGTGCTTGCTCTCCTGCCCCCCCCCGCTGGTTGTGCTTGCTCTCCTGCCCCTGCCCCCTCGTTGCGCCTCTGTGCCCTGCTGGTGATCCGGTTTTTGTGCCTCTGTGCCCCCCTGCCCCTCATTTCTTGTGCTTGCTCTCCTGCCCCTGCCCCCTCGTTGCTTGTTGTGCCTCTGTGCCCTGCTTGTGATCTGGTTTTTGTGCCTCTGTGCCCTCCTGCCCCCTCGTTGCTTGTGCTTGCTCCCCTGCCCCCTCGTTGGTTGTGCTTGCTCTCTTGCCCCCCCCCTCGCTGGTTGTGCTTGCTCTCTTGCCCCCCCCCTCGCTGGTTGTGCTCGCTCTCCTGCCCCCCCTCGTTGCTTGTGCTTGCTGTCCTGCCACCTCATGCTTGTTGTCCTGCCCCCTCGTTGCTCGTGCTTGCTGTCCTGCCCCCCTCGTTGCTTGTGCTTGCTCTCCTGCTCCCCCTCGTTGCTTGTGCTTGCTGTCCTGCCCCCTCATTACTTGTGCTTGCTGTCCTGCCCCCTCGTTGCTTGTGCTTTCTGTCCTGCCCCCTCGTTGCTTGTGCTTTCTGTCCTGCCCCCTCGTTGCTTGTGCTTGCTCCCCTGCCCCCCCCTCATTGCTTGAACTTGCTCTCCTGCCCCCCCTCGCTGGTTGTGCTTGCTCTCCTGCCCCCCCCTCGTTGCTTGTGCTTGCTGTCTTGCCCCCTCGTTGCTTGTGCTTGCTGTCCTGCCCCCTCGTTGCTTGTGCTTCCTGTCCTGCCCCCTCCTCGTTGCTTGTGCTTGCTCTCCTGCCCCCCCTCCCTCGTTGCTTGTTCACAATTGTTCCCAGGACTGCAAAGTTACCATATGCCACAGAGCCTATAAATGGTTTCCCTTTGGGACTATATCCTTTAATGCACAGGTGTGTGGGGGGGATTCAGTCAATAGATGTTGCATGTATGTTAGTTCTCTTTTCAGGTGTTTATTGAATGGTAGTGCATGGTGTGTCCTTGTGAAGAGTGTTGTGGTGATACCCACCTACATGGTAATCTATTCTGTGTCGGATGTGTGCAAAGGGTATGTGAAATTGCATTTTGTTTGTGTGCAAAATTTGGTGAAAAATCCTGAAATCCACTTGGTTATATTGTGTGAAACCTCAAGTGGAGGGCATACTGTACAGTCAGATGTATCCCACAGCGTGACATTTTGCCAAATTCCCAGTTATGTAGGTGTAATAGACATTTTCCACAGCCATAATAACTTTGTAGGGTTCTAAAGTGCTACTTGAAGTTGTGTATGTCAAGTGATTGGAGGCTGCTTGCGGTTGCCTGCGTCAAGTGATTGGAGGCTGCTTGAAGTTGTCTCTGTCAAGTGATTGTTGATGTTTCCTCTTGTGAGCACATTCCTCTCTGTTACCAAGCCTTTAGAAGAGTTATTGATGTGTGCTGGATGACACTCCTCACATGGCATTGGTGGTCACCAAGTCATACCTTGTGTCTGTCAGAGATTTTCTATGTTCTCTGTCAACATATTGAAGTAGCCAGATTAGCAGTGTAAAATATAAGTGGGCGAACCAACAGAATAACAGAGCCGAGCCAAGGGTCTGGCTTAGCTTTAAGCGCCCATGCACGACCGAGCCATTACAACATTTGCAATGTAAATAATGCATAATGTAAAAAGATGATTCCATTAACTCAAGTATTTGCTTAGGATATATAAGTGGTCAACTGAGGAAGTCAGGTGGGATCCCAGGTTTTCTGGTTTCATGTTGTGAAATTGAGCCAGTAGATGGCTATTCCTTTCTGTAGTCCTTCAAATATGAGGTTAGAGAGTGTAGGCAGAAGCAACATCAAATTCAGCTTGTTCTGTTCTCGAGGGTCCAAGAGGATTCCGAGCTGAGCTAGAGTTAGGCCTCTGAGTCGAGCTTTCAGTGGCTCACCCACTTCTCGTGTTAAAAAAGAATGTACCAAAGAAACAGATTAGAGCTAAAGGAAGTGTGTGTATGTCTATGTCTGGATAGAAAGATAGATATACATATATCAATAAGATATTCGGCAACACACCACGCAGCATGTAATAGAATGTTGCTCAATGGTTTCTGCAGAAATATACAAATGTAGCACATGTTGCAGGTTTAAATGAACACCAGTAGGGTGGTAAATAACGCCATATATTTATGCGTTAAAAGATAATTTAGTATATAGTGTTTACAGCACATATGGATGAAATGAAATATATTTCACTGCTTCGCTAATCAGCTGAAAAGAGTGTGGACTTATTCGCAGCATTTTGAGAGGGTTTCCTTCTCCCATGAGTGAGGTCAAAGATAAAGAGTACGACAAACCCGCCTCAAATTCCCTGCCCAGTCCAATCCTAACAGATTTCGCACAGGTGATCGAGGACACTGTGACATTACTGCTTGCCTGCAATCACTAGTAGCTTAGTGGTATTTTTAATACTGCATTCGGGCGCCATAATGTGCTTGTAATACTGTATACACAACAATATAGAAAGAAATTCTCCCGCACATTTTACTGTGATTGTATCACTTTGCCTAAAACACAACCTACCCTATTTGCTAAAGTAATCTTAAATTTACTCTTGTAAGTTTCCTGCTATGTTAGGAGTAAATATGTATTTTTTATGTTTGGGAAATTTACAAAGTTTTTGAGGACTACTCACAGGAAGCTGCAACTGTACCATTTTATCAGGAGTACTTCTGAGGTCCTTTTGTGAAATCCATGTTCTTATCAACAGACGTGCTAGTGTATAATTGCTTATGCAAAATCTCAGAACAAGAGAAAATGCCCTTGCTGCCTTCTTACGTCTGGCGTGATACTGTCTGTATACATATTGTTACATACTCTTAAAAACATACAAAGAATTTACTTTGGATCCTCCCAGTGGGAGATTTTTCTCTCACCTCGTGCACTTGGCTATTTGATGTACTATTCTGCCATCTAGAAACTGCCTAACTTCTGAAAAGTAAATGCAGTCATCACACTGTCACATTTAATTATTTATCTTTAATATGCATTCAAAACATTAAGTTGTAATTTTGTACTACTTTTCTAAAGCAAATGGGAGCAAGTAGTTCCGGCTTTAAAGTGTAAACAGTGTTTACACATGACTTTGTTTTCTTGCACAGTGCATTTAACATTACCTATTAGCATTACCAATGCTTTTTTCCGTTTATTTTTCTCCAAAGGAACACCCCGTTTTTTTGTCTTTTTAAAAAAAAACATGTCTGACAGTTCCTACTTTAGGCAACAAAAATTTACTTTTGTCATTCGGAGAAGTACATCTCCAATCGTTTCCAGAGTAGTAATGGTTCTGAAAAATGTTTGTGAGTACTCATAAAGAGTAAAAAGAACAAATGATGGATGAAATGCTGAACAAATCAAACATTCACCCCCTGTCACAGATCTGGGTTTAATCCATTGTTTTTTGCTCACCACTCCACCCAAGTTTGGACCCAACCATATGCATATCGGTCTTGCCCCTGCTACCCATGGGAACAGTCCAGCCCAAACTGCCAGGCCTGGAAACGAGCAACCTGGGACCGGTTTCGGCGTATCACTCCTCATCAGCCAGGCTAGTTTGGATCCAGTGGCACAGTGAGCACGGGACCCACGTCTGGACATACCCTTCTAACTTAGGGTGACAAAATCAAAAAGAGCACAGTCAACGAAAGGGCTGAGGCACAAGCTTTGCCACTGAATCACACAGAGCTACAGATAGATGTGCACATGCGATCAGAGAAATAGTCAATCACATGACCTACTGGGATCGAAGCGGATGTGCGCAAACAGCAAGTCTATGCTGAAGTCTGTGTGCTTTTGGGCATTGACTCTGTTTTATTGCGCCGCTTTGTGTTTTTAACTTTGGCTTCTTTTATTCTAATTATTAATACTCCCTTGTACTTTCACACATTTCACTGCCACTCGCCTGCTCCTACCTTTCGCTAGAGTGCTCCTTGCTCTGCTGCCAGAGCCCCAGTCCACCGCGGGTCTCCAGTTTACTTTGGAGGGCGCGGGCGTACTTGTAGGTAATTTTCTGGGAATCCTTAGGGCGGAGTCAGGGGCCTAGCCACCCAGTCTTAGGGGATTATAAATTTAGCATGAGGTACTGGGCGCGAAGCGGACGCGTCGCCGGTGCGCCGAAGGTGTGACAAATGCAAGCCCGTCCGCGCCAAGACCACGCCAGAGATGCTGCTCCCGCCTCTACGGTGCAGTGGGAATGGGTGAGCTACTCTACAAGGGCACTTTCAGAGTTACGGCCTTTAAGGACTTCCTGTTTTCATTCCATGGACCCTGAAGATTTAGTCAAGGAAAAGCTTGTGGTTTGTAATGAATGTAGGATTCCCGTTATCTATGCCTCCTCCTGCAATATCTCTAGTGATAACCAGACTCTCAAGTCCAGTCAGAAAGAACGGGTGGCTCATGGTTACCTTATCAATGTAAGATCGTTGGTTAAGAACAAGGTGGCCTTCAGAGACTTTGTCTCATTAAGGAAGCCTACCTTGGTCTTTATTACTGAAACATGGGCTACTGACTCTACAGGTCCTGACCTTGTAGATTCCATACCCTCCGGCTGTCTTGGTATCCTTCATAGAGAAGACATGATATGCCATACTTTAACACTCACTGCCCCTCCCCATCCCTTTCAGGCTCTTTATTTCTCAATTAATCAGCATCCTACTGAGAGCTTTTCCAGAGTGTTATGCTATCGGCAATCCGGCCCCAGGGCCTCTTTTAGCCATGATTTTAGTAGCCTCCTAGAGCCTTTTTTGGAAAGATCCAATCTCATTCTTTTGGGTGATTTTAACTTTCATCTAGATAACATGCATTGCAGGGATACTCAAAATCTTGTGGATACTATGTGGGGATGTGGATTTTCACAGCTGGTCAAGAATGCTACCCATAGCGCGGGGCATACTTTGTATGGTGTTTTCTCAAATGACCCTCGTATTAGGGTTTGAGAACCTATCCCACTCGCTTGGTCCTACCATTTTGCCCTCCCTTTTGACCTATGCTTTTTGACATCAGGGTTGTCTTCTCTGGGTCTAAGAAACGTGGAGGAAAAGAGGAACTTGAACCTTATTAGCGGAGTCGTTCTTAATTTTCTTTTTTTACTTTGAACCCGTTAGGTCCCTTGATGTCAACCTTGTAGCAGCTGAGTTTTCCTGGCATTTGCCAGCAGCAATGGATACCCTTGCCCTTGTTAGTAGCCATTACTCAGCGAGGAAAAAAAACCCTCTGCATCCTGGTTCACAGATAGACTTAGAAAAATGAGACAGGATTGCCGTAGACAGGAGAGGCAGTGGCACACCAACTTAGAGCCTCTAGGCAGGAAACTGCACAAACAGTGCCTAAAGGATTATAAGGCAGCCATCATGGAGGAAAAAGGGCTATACTATTCAAAGATCACAGGATCATGAAATCATCTAGGGATCTTTTCAAAATAATCAATTTCCTCATTTCTCCTCATGTAGCAGACCCCTCGGAATTTTCCCAAGAGTTCTGTGATAAAATATCTGAGTTTTTTCAATCTAAAATCACAGACATGTACTCCTTGTCGGAAGCATCTAACCCCAGGGCTGTTCCATCTGCTCACACTGCCTCCTATCCCAGTGATGCTTTGCCTTTGGATGATTCTCCTAGGCTTCTTACGTTTCCCAGTCTGCTGCCGAAGGAGACTGATTATCTTTTAGAATTAGTCAAATCAGGCTCACCATTGGACCCCTGTGCCCTCAAAGTGTTAACAATTACCCCTAGAGTTATTGTTCCCCACCTTACGGCTGTCTTCAATGCGGCCAATTCCGAAGGGCAGTACCCCACCTTATGGAAGATGGCATTAGTGAAGCCACTTTAAAAAAATTCCTCTCTGGACCCCTGAGAACTGAAAAATGATCGACTAATCTCCCTCCTGCCGGTCCCAGCTAGGATTTAGGAGACCTACCTTAATTCCATTCTTAGTACCTACCTGAAGGACCATTAATTGCTTGATGTGTCCCAACACGGATTTAGAAGCCATCAGAGTACGGAAATAGCATTTACCACCGTTTTTAATAATATCCGTACCAAAGTGAACAATGGGCATACCACCCTCCTCGTTCTACTTGACCTTACCGCTGCCTTTGATACCCTGTCTCCCTTGAGGATGGTTGAACGACTCAGGAAGATAGGGATCGGGGGCCCGGCTTTGGAGCTTCTTTCCTCCTTTCTTAGTGAAATGGCCCAAACTGTTAAATTTAGCCCATTCTACTCGGCCTCCAAATCCTTGTCATGAGTGTGCCTCCGGGCTCCTCCTTGAGTCCAATGCTCTTTAACATCTATGTTGCACCACTGGCGAAGGTTGTTAGATCCTTTGGGCTAGAGGTGTTGTCCTATGCGTACGACACCCAAATAATGGTCTCCATTACTCGGAACATCAAGGACTATGCCCTCAATTTTAGGAACTGCATGCAGGCCGTCTCCTCCTGGATGGTGAAAAACTTTATGAAATGAAATGGAGACAAGACAGAGGTCCTGGTCTTCGGCAGTAAACTGGACATCTGGTTTACTGACTGGTGGCCTGCCAGTCTAGGTGCTTGCCCCTGTCTGGTTTCACATGGAAAGAACTTGGGGGGGGGGGGGTCATCGTTGATAATTCACTTTCCCTGGATCGTCAGGTCAGCAGGACTATATCCACCTGTTTTGAGATCATTAGGGTCCTTAGAAAAATTGCTCATTTTCTTTCTTTCAAAACACGCTAGCATGCTGTTGTTGCATTGGTCGCGTGCAGAGTGGACTATTGTAATGCCCTCTATTTGGGCATTAACAAGGGTCTAGTGCGACGTTTGCAGATGGTGCAGAATGCTGCGGCTAGGCTGGTGATGAATCTCCCGAAATGTAATTTAGTCACCGCTTCCATTAGATCACTGCACTGGTTGCCTCTTGACCAAAGGATCCTGTTGAAATCTCTCTGCCTGACTCACAACGCCTATTATGGCTTAGGCCCAGAGCGAATCAGGGAGAGGTTCCAGCGGTATGTTCCTAGTAGACCACTTCGCTCCTCAAATAAAAACCTGTTAATACTTCCCAGGTTTAAAAAATCCAGGTGGGGAGGTAGAGCCTTCACCTTGGCAGCAGCCAGGCCGTGGAATTCCCTCCCGGAAAAGCTTTCTGGTCAGGCGTCTCACTCTCTCTTCCGTAAAAGTTTAAAAACCTGGCTTTTTTCACATATTCCAGAATGAGCATGTTGTCTAGTTCGCATCCCTTAGCGCCTTGATGCCCTTGGGCTTAGTTCGCTTAGTTCAACACTTACTTACTTACTCACAGGGCAATGGAGCCATTGATTGAAGTAGGCTGACCTGTTGTCCCCATGCTGTCATGAGTCGAAATGGAATGTGAATAACCCTGAAACTGTGCTGACCCACAACCATCCTATGTACATATCTGAATTTATGTGTTTCTTTTATCTCAAAAGCCTGGCAGACAGCCAAAGCGGTCAGGCCAGATCTAATAGCGCTTTAATACACACAGAGCTAAATAGTATGCATAATATTACAAATATGTACAAAATTACAGTTGCAAAACAATAGACAACACCACCTAAGAAAGTCTAGCAAACACATTCACAGAGCAAATCTTCTATCCCAACGATTTGCCGGAGGGAACCAACCCCCAAACCCTTGCCTATTACAGAAGTCTTTGAAATTCTCTGTAACTAAATTCCGTTCTACAAACAATACCAATCCACGCCAAATGGCCCAATGGTGTTAAGAAATGTTTCGCACTGTAAATAAGACAAAAGCCTTTGCTGTACATATTTATAATAAATATACCAGGTCTGCGACACCTTACAAGTCATTTGATGTTACACAAATCAGACCTGTAGCCTTTAACACAAGGATTCTCACAGTGCAAATACTCTGCTACAAGAGTTTGTCAGAGGGGGTAACCTTCACCGAAATCTTTACTTCTACAATAATCTATGAGACTCTGTATAACAAAATGCCAGTCTACAGGCTTTAAAACTGCGTAAGAACAATCTACCCATAACGGCTTATTGTCGTTAACATATGTTTTTCACAATGAATGTGTCAGGTCTACTGCCTTTGTTGTTATTTTTCATAGTCGACATATCCAACCCATTGCGTCTGACAAAACTTTTCAAGTGGAACATTCAGAACTACATCCTTTATTATGGGGTAGTCACCAGAACTAACTCGCACCCACTGTATTGAGCATAAGGTTTTCCACAAGGCACCCATCACGTATGCAGTCATACAATTACAAATGTGTAAAAAGTTACATTTTATGAAATAATGTAAATTCACTCCTATGAGGAACTGGCAGGGAATATCACAATACAAATCTCCCTATCCCGGGGCTTGTCAGGGGTTGGAGTAACACACATCAAAATGGGTGCCTACTATGAAATGTGTGTGATTCCATATACCAAAGTACCTGCCTACTGGCTTTAATACCATGTATTGATAATCCACTATTAAAGCCTATTCGCTTTAAAATATTTCTTTCACAATAACTAAGTCAGGCCTAATACCTTTGTAATACTTTTCACAATTAACAGATCATACACCTATGGCATCATTGGCTTGCCATCCTAACCCTTTTAGGCCTACTCTATTGAGCAGAGGGTTACAGCAGGAGATCAAGTGCAAAACAAACACTTTTTCAAATCTAAATTGTGTAGTTAAAAGAATCAACATGTAGGCAGAGCCACAGTCCCTCTTTCAGTGGTGCTGCTTAAATCTCTTTTTCGTTTGATCGCATAAGGTCTGGTGATTGCTGCGCTGTCAAGCCATATGCAAAAAGGACATGGACTTTTTTATCAAGCAATGAAAAGTGATCTACTTTTTAGTTCTGTTATAAAAAGGATTAAACACTGTTTTATTACCCAATGAAAGGAAGTTTAAAGTTTGTCAAGCGGGGAGGAGAAACACACTGCCCTGCGGAGAATCAAGTGGACAGACAAGACAGAGGGAAAACTTCAATCATGGCTTTGTCAGATACAGCAAGGGAGACTGCCCGCACTTGGTCCCCCCACAACAGGATGGGTGCAAATCATCGAGGACCTACAAAATAAACTCGGTAACCCCAAATCACATAATCCTACAACAAAAGTGCCCTTCAAGAATCGGAGAACTTGCCCCCAGGATATCCGGGAACTTAAACAACTTCTGCGCAAGGCTTGCACAGTAAAGAAAAGAAGCGGCCACCAAGCAGAAGGGCCCTCAATATCGGAATGGAGGACCTCCCTAAGGAAGAAGTTATGGGAACTAAAAAAAACGGACACGGAAAGTAAATGGCTAAAAGTCTTCCTTCTTCTCAAACAAAAGAACCCCGCCCGACTCTGGAGCTTCATCAATCAGCTGAGCAACCGAGGGCCAACGAGGGAAAACGGAGTAGCCGAAAAAGTTTGGATCCAATACGTGAAACAGCTATACGAATCTGCCTCCAGCCAGGATCCCCCGACAGTGGATATGGTGGAGCTAACCGAGAAAGTCCAACAGCCTTGCCTCCAGTTAGAAATAGCCACCCTAACCCCAAAAAACAACGTAAGGTGTAATAGACCACCGGCCGCCGCCCTCACAACAACACCAACCTGGGCGAACACCAGACAGGTCATCAATACCATCAAGCGGATGAGGAATGACGGCGCGCCGGGGCCCAACGGGATCCCAGCACCAGTGTTTAAACAGGCAGCAGAGTTCTGGGCGACACTCTTAACTCCACTCTTTAGCTACGCCTATTACAACACAATAATCCCCGACTCCTGGAGGGGCTCCATACTGTTTCCGATCTTCAAAAAAGGCGACCGCTCCGAGCCTTCGAATTATAGGCTCATTGCCTTGCTTGACTTGGAGGTCAAGGCATATGCACGCCTTTTACTCACCGATCTGGAAAAATGGGCCGAAGAGGAAAAAATAATACCAACATATCAGACTGGTTTCAGGGCCAAGGCCTCTACAATGGACAATGTCTTGGCGTTAGCACATCTTTCAGCTAAGGCAACCCAGAAGAACCATCCCCCACTATTCTGCTGCTTTGTGGACTACAGTACAGCATTTGACAAAGTGGACAGAAAACGCCTTTGGTGGAAGTTAGAAAAATGGGGGATAACATCGAAACTTTTGAAGGCTATAATGGCACTTTATGAGGCCACCTGGGTGCGGGTCAAAACAAGCTCACACACAGTCACTCGCAAAATATCTACAGCAAATGGGCTGAAGCAAGGGTGCGTGCTGGCCCTCTCCTATTTAATCTATACACCGCGGATTTGGGAGAGGCTCTAAAAGGTGCCAGTTTAGTAGCACCCAGACTAGGAAACACAAGGCTACCACTTTTACAGTACGCCGACGACACAGCCATTATGGATCATACGAGGATAGGCTTGCAAAGAGCTCTAACGGCCTTAAACAGTTTCAACGTTGCCAACAGCCTGACGGTCAATAAAGGAAAAACCAAGGTCATCATCTTCGGATCGTTCCGTCATAAACGGCACGCCCAGTGGCAGCTGGGGAACGCTCAAATACACTCAGTGGCCTCTTATAATTATCTGGGGGTTTGGTTTTCGGAACGGGCAAAAGCAAATGTCCATCTCAATCATCTGGCCTCAAAAGCTAATAAGGTAACACACCTGTTAAGACAACTAAACCGGAACCTGATCAGCCCCTCTGCTAGCCCAATCTTGATAGCTCTGAAGGCAAAACTTCTGCCCGCAATCTCTTACGGGCACTTGGCATTTCCAGGGAAGTTGGATGCATTCCTCTCCTCTGCCCAAATTAGGGCGTACAAGTTTATGTTACATATCCCAAGGTCCGCCAGGAGAACTAGGTTGAGACTGGAGCTTGGCCTTGCAAGGCCAGACGTGATTGGCCAGGGGGAGCTCATCAAACTGTACCTAAGGATATTAAAGGCCCCGGCCAACTCCTTAAAATACCATCTGCGCCCCATCTTTGAAGATCCAGCATCGACATGGCACATTAGGCTGGGAAAAGCAACTAAAGCCCTTAAGTTAGTAGAAGAAAATCTACCGCGGCAGGACATCCCGCTGAACTTTTGGAAGAGAGCTATCAATAAACAAGTGAATGAAATCTCCTTTGAACTTGATCACAGATCCATCCGTCGAAGCTCCAACTTGGAACCCCTAAACAACTCCTATACGGTGGGCAAAGCACAACCATATCTAAGCGAGGCCATTACAACACATGCCCGAAGTAAAATTCTATCCATGAGGCTGGTCACGCTCGGGATAGCTGATTTCAACCCAGCCTGGTTCCAAAAAGGGGCCCCAACATCCTGCAGGCTTTGCACATACAAGAGGGAATCCTGGTTGCACCTTCTTTGCTGCTGTCCTCATTTCAAGAGCGAACGTCGGCGACTGCTGCGCCCGATCTGTCTCAATCAGAGCATTACAACATGCTCAGAAGCATCAGCCCTGTGCCTGTCAACAACCAATACCATGTTCCTAGCGCGATCAGCGAAATTTGTTCATCAAATTTAGTATAGCACTAAAAACTCATAATGAGAGTACCTCCCCCTAACTTAGGATACTCACCACAACAAGTACTGATATGAGCTGAACAGACCAGTTGTTCCTCCGAAAAAGTCACCAGCTCGCCATTGCAATCAACAACGCAAAGTCTTACCCATACCATTATAAATGCTGGGAACCCCTAATTAATGAGACTAAGACTGCGGGAGTTGCACTCCTCTGTACCCACACTGCTTTCCCCTATATACCATTATCCTAATCAGCATAGGTATACCTCTTTACTCTTTATTTTATTTAGAAGGTTATTTTTAGAATTATTGATTTTTGTACTTACTCTTTTACTGCAAAGATTTTAATTAATTGTGCAGTCAATAAAACCTTTGATAAACCTTTGAAACCTTTAAAGTTTGTTATTCAGCTAATAGACAGAAATATGTAGTTTCATTCGGTTACTACATGTAATAAGATCACAGCGACAGTCATCAGTTCAACAACCCAGATTAGTTTCCAAAGCAGGATGCACCTGTCACTTGGTGTAATGAGTGACGCTGACCATAACTGGGAAGAAGAGCTTCACAGTTGGCTCAGCTCAACTATATTATGCATTTGTGTATAAACGATCTGCATTTTACACCATATTTGACAATAATATGGGCCTGATTAGAACAGGTGGTTACTCCAAGTGAGTTTATAATGATTTTAGTGAGTGATGCACCAGTATCTGGTTGGCTGTTAAATTAGGTGTTAAAATAGTGGGGAAAGTGGTCTCACAAGGGTGTGTCATGGCGTCACTATTATTCAATTTGTATATGTGGCCTTGACCATTATCTTAGACAAGTATGTTTATATATGCTGTGCTCTGTGATCTATCTCCTTCAGGACTGCCGGGAGCTTTGAACTTGAAATTGCAAATTATCACGCAGAAGTGGGATACGTGTTTTGGTTCTGCAAAACAATGTAGAAAGTGGAGGTTGAATAATTCTTGGAAATAACAGGTATCTTGTTTAGGCATGATTGTTGATAATTACCTTGATAATTCTCAAGCTCTGGCATCACCAAGCATGCTGCATTATTACCTAACAACTCTTGTGCAGAGTATCTTCTCAGAATTAGTGTGTACTGAGTGACCTCATGTTTATTCAAGGTCTGTGCCAGGTCTTCATGTCCGAAGAAGAAGAAGACTTATTCTGCCTAGAGTGAAATAGTTTGATTACTTCCAGTGTTGAAGAGGATCTATTTACAACGTAGTAACATAGTCAAAAGATGTGACAGTTTCCCTGGGAAGCTGCCCGCTTGATTACGGCTTATAAATCACACTATCTCGTACCTTCATAAGTGCAGGTGCGAAAGTCTATGTAGATCTGGCCCTGAGTAGGCGTATTCAACACCAATACAAGTTATCCATATTTAGTCACATTCTAGTGCTAGAAGCTATGGGTGCTCGAACTGGAGTCTGCAAGAACAGAGACATTGCAGAAACTAAAAAAAAAAAGATTTTTATTGAGTGTTAGTGTGACAAACCATTGGAGCTATACATCATCACATTAGAACGAGTTTATTTATTTATTTGAAAAGTTTTATATAGCGCTGGCTAGACCCGGAGGTATCAGATCGCTTTACAAGAGGATCAGCGAGTTACAGGTTACATAGTTTTATATCACAGCCCAAGAAATCAGTATGGGTAAGTCATAGTTAGTGACGATGTTATACCAGTTCACATATCAAGGCTAGAAATTCAATCCTTGGTTCCCAAGTTTTCTGGTATTTGTGTGGACAAGCTCTCATTTCATATTTTGTTTTCTCTAATATAAGGTATCTCTGCATTACTCTTTGCCATCCTCGTATTGTAGGTGTAGTTGGCAATAGCGATAGACGTTGCAGACTCCTAATTTTGAAAGTGGCTTCCCGGTCTGCTGTCCATCTGGCTTCATTTTTAACCTGGCCAAGTGTGAAGACAAACTAATTACATTGCAAATTTTGCATAGAATTATTGGAAAAAGTTATTTTTTTTAAACATTCCCAGAGAACTTACCAGAGTCCGAAGAAAGGCCATAAATAGTTCGAAAATTGATTTTAGTGAAGTTTGAGGAACAGAAAGGCCATTTAATTTAAACAAACCACCTTACTGTACGGCTCTCATTCTGCACATTCATAATACTCAGTTAGTTTTTGGCAGTGAAAAGGAGATATTTTCATCACAAAATGTACACGCACCATGCTGCTCCTTAAAGTCCTTCAATTGGGATTATTTCCCTAGAAAACGTGCAGCGAGGTTTTGGCTGTTGTAATGCTTATCAAGGAATACCTACATTTCGACATCAAGGATTCCAAGGAGATTTGCCGAAGTAAATCAAAATTGCAGATTCTCCTAGATAATATTGAAGGAGAGTTCTGATTTTATTAAAGACAAAGGAGGCAAATATTATGCAGTCTCTCTTCTAATGTAGTTTGAACAGCGCTTAAACGTACACCACAAATCCTATAATCCTTCTCCATTGGGCTGGGAGTTCTTAACACAAACAAAAGACATCCCCACAGCTGCCCAAACAACAGTACCTCTTGTCTTGATGAGTCAAATTCTATGGAAAAAAAGAAAATTCACAAACAGTAACTGAAAACAAAGAAACAGCCAAAGAACTTATTTTCTTTGGTTATTCTCCTCCTAGGACTAATGTTCAGCTTGTGGTGCTTGCCATATGGCAGCCAGATTATGGTTAGATGCTTGAACCTGTTGCTCGGCAAGTTTAAATTGGCACTAGCGCTATTTGGCAGATATATAACTGTCAGCCATAGGGAGGACTAACCAATATCAGAGGTGGGATAATATTCGCCTCCGCTTCCTTTGTCTTTAATACAATTGGGGCTCACCTTCAATATTATCTAGGAGAATCTGAAATGTTATTACAAGACTAGGGGCTCTATTATACAGGTTCACAACTGCTATAGCTGCATGCTCTATTGATGGAAAGTTTTAAATGTAGATACACTTGAACAATCTGCAGTTCTCAAAAGATCCTTCAACCTTGCTCCAGCCCAAAATCCTTGAAAGTTATTGCACCTCTTGCCCCAAAACAATCTGTGTGTACTCTTGCCATGACAATTATACTTTTAACCCACCGGCTAAGGGTGGTAGAACCCACAGGCTTACATGGCTTGCACAAAGCTATCAAAAGTTGCAGATCCCATGTGGATGTATGTCAGTACAACGCGATCTTTTAGATCGCGGTACTTGACAACGCTGCCATTATAACGCAAGTCGTTACGACTTGCGGTGGAGGACGCGGACTGTGGAATATTATAATTTTATATTCCAACACCAGTCCACGTAACAGTAGGGAAGGTGTTGGAATATAAAATTACAGTATTCCTTAACCCCTTCGACGCTCATGACAGAACCGTTCCTTCATGACCAAGCCCGTTTTTTAGAACCTTCAGCACCGCGCAAAAATTCGCGCCGGTGTTAACCAACAGTGCCATCCAGCGCAAGTCGCAGTAACGACTTGTGTTGTAATGGCAGCGTTGTTAAGGTAGTGCGGTGTAAACACCGTGTTGCAAACTATGTTCCCCATCCCATGTCATCAACGTTTCTGTTACTTGTATGTACCGCTTGACGTTTGACCACACATAGCTTAGATTGTAGAGCAAAGGCGGGTAACTTGATTGAAGTAGAAGCATTTCTGATATGTCTTGATCTTGAAATATGACCCCTCCTTCAGAGCAGAAAACAGCATGGCAGAAATATCTAGTGCTCTAACATCTGATACCCTTTGAAAAGAAACCAAACAGACTAACAATACCAATTTTCCTGACAACAGTTTCAAGGATAACATGTCATTGTCCTCCCATGATAGAAAAAAGGTGTAGAACCAACTCCACATCCCATGAAGAACACCTACATTTAGGTGGATGAATATACATGATACCCTTCAATAATTGACAGACCAGCAGGTGCTCCCTGTAGGAAATCTGCCTAATCTGCGTGGTCGCATCAGATTTTTCACTTTTTGCTGGATCCTATATTTTTGCTGGCTTTAGAAATCTGTGCACTTCCCCTGCCATCTAGTAGTAAAGTCCTTTTGCCTCACATTTTAACATGGTCGAAGTGACATGTTTCTAATTGGTATATTGAACTTCCTATTAGTCCCTACTAAATCGTTTGCTGTGTACACAATACCTGGAAGTTAAATGTCACTAGCGGACTGGACTGCAGTACCTATTGTGCCATTTACTACATACAGTCGCAGTGCAAACATGGCTTGAGGCCCACCACTGTACTCTAACTGCAACAATGGAAAACATGCACTGTGACCTTTCAACATAAAGCCTTTTGATATGTAAAACCTTTTCCCTCTGTAGCCTGCAAGGCAGGGTACATGGTATTTAAAAGTAGGACATGTACAAATATAATGTTAAAAAGTTCTTAAAGTGACTAGTACCCCAAAACTGTTTTCACAGTGGTAGGCCTAGTTGTCCTGTGTAGAGACCCAGAATACAGATTAAAATACTAATGCTGCATCACAGGAATGGAACCAGCCAGAAAAGAAACATCTATGTTTAATAGTTAATAAAAGACAAAATCAATGGTGAAGTCAGAATGTGAATAGATATTAAGTAAAAGTACTTTTTTTAGAAAGATACCGTATCCCTTCTGAAAGTTCATGAAGGCTAATTTACATTGTCTCGCTAGCTTCTACAGCCCGTATTTAGCCTTGAATAAGTGTGCAATGCCTCCCAGGATCAAACAATAGGCTGACCTGAAAGGGCAGAGATGGCCCCTGTGAACTCCACAGAATGTATACGGTGGGGGCTGTGGGCATAATTTTTGACACTGCAGTGTCCATTCCTGCTTGACAAGTCTGATGGGTTCACATATGACACTTGGAGAACACTTGAAAGGGGAGAGAACAGGATGCCAAGACAGTTCTTGTGGATCCACTGTCTGGTTGCTGAAGGACTCTGCTTTTGTCCTAGTAGACTTCTGTTTCTGGATCACCAATTGGTGGAAAGAAATCTGGTGTTGTGATATCACCCTCAACTCCTTATTCATCACCTTTAACTTTACTTCAGGCAACAGAAGAATCTCCTTTCAGGAACCCACCAGAATCTCATCCTTCTTGAGACACAAATTCAGATTTTTCCATATTGATAATGAAACCTAGTGACTGAATCAACTCTATGGCCCCCTGAACCTCGTTCACCAGCCTCCCTCTCTGCTTTCCTAGGAATATGATATCTTCCAAACACACCACCATCCTTAGTCTCTGTGCTCTGAGGTCTGCCGCCAGAGGACACATTAGTCTGGTAAACACCAAGGAGTGGAGGATGGACTGAATGAAAGGGGCTTTAAACTGAATACGTGTCCTTATCACAGAAACTACAGGTACTTCCTGTGTGCTTGACATATCGGTACTAACAGGTAGGTGTCTTTTAAATCCAGAGGCACCATCTAGTCCGATGGAAAAAGGATTTCTGTAAAGCCTATGATAGGCTCCACTTTGAAACTGCAACATTAGAACACATTGGTTGAGCTCCATCAAATGTATTACGTTCATCCATTTTTTGTTCTTATTCTGCAGTAGGAAGATGCTGCTGACAATACCTTTGGGATGTGAGTGACATGGCTCTATAACCCCTTTCTGCAACACCTCCTGTACCTCTGCGTGCAATGACCATATCCCAACCATGATGAGAAAACTGGATTGGCAAAGGCCATCTAGTCTATATTGAGGTTGCATAATATTCTGTTTGAAACTCTCTTATCTTCTGTAATACCCATGGGTCTTTTGATATTAAAAAATATTTGTTGACTATGCTATCAACCTGCCTCTCACTGTCACAAAGAGAGCGGGCACTACACTTACCTTGAGTTCCCGCTTTGCCACTGCTGATGACAAAACGTCCTTCCCTTCTTCTTTGTGGTAAGAATGTTGGCCTTACGTATCCATACTGCTGAGGGTAGAAGGTTCCTTAGTCAGTGAAACGACCCCTATGTGTGGCCCTGTGTGAGACCTGTCCAAAAACCCGGTCCAATGGTGATTGCACCTTGTCCAGAGAGTCAAGGTACTGAATGTATCAGCTAATTTCTTTAACAAATTAGTTCCCAAACAGAGACCCTTGAGAATTAGCCCTTACACCCAAGCCTGCTATCTCCTAAAGTTTGACATCAATACGCAACAACAGTCCAGTGTCTCTCTCAAACAAAGCCCTCTGTTCCCCAAAAAAACAGATTGTCCTTTGAGCTCAACCAGAAATTGATTCTAAATCCAATTGACCCCGTGACTATTTTGCTTCTTCAGAGGCACACAAAATATGGGAAACCGGGCCCAGGCTATCCAATAATGTATCTTGGTGTGAGGACCATGCCCCAGCCACACCTTTTCTAAGGTTCTTCCAGAGTTTGCAAAAAAAGTTACAATTTTAGCATCTATTATGGCTTCTTTCTCAGATATTATTGGCCTTGTGCGCTCCGCTCTCATTTTTGGTCAACTACACCTGTCCACTAAACTTTTTATCCTGGAACTAATTTATTCATCAATAAACGGCAATCGCTGAATTTGGATGCTGAATGCGGCAAAGCTCAAACATGGTTTACCTCCTTCGTCCAAAATAACAATATGAGGCTTATCGTCAGGTTTTCTTTTTCAGGACATGAGTACCATCATCACCAGCACCTTAATAATTGTCATAGTATTTAGTGAACATGTTATAAAGGGCAACAACATGATGGTTCCAGGTTTTATTAATGTACAGCAACACAGAGTCAGCGCTCCTGCCGCCTTCAGCCAGCAACTTCCAACTGACAGGTCAGCGTGCGCCTCTCACTGTAGAATCTTCAGTCCCCAACATTTCACAGTGGCACGAGGAGCGGAGCCACAGTGTAAACAAGATTACAACATACCCCCCTTTCCTCTACACGCAGGTAGGGAATTTGAAAGAACAAAAGGGAAGGCGAATGGGAAGAGAAGAAAAGACAGGACAGGGAAAGGCAGAAACATGAGACAGAGAACATTGAGTCATCCCACCATGAAATCATGCAAATGTTGAGGAAGTCTCCTGACTCGCAAGGGTCTCTGGTAAGGTGGAGTGCCTTGAGGATTATGAGACTCCTTGTTTACAGTATTTGCCCTTTGACTTGTAAACAACATTACAACAGACCATTACTTAGGCCTGCCATACTACCCACAATATGGTTTTGCCATTGACAGCAAGTGGTTCTCTCTCTGTGGAATTGAACTGCCACCAAATTCATCTCCATCCTACTCGGGAGGAAAAACCATTTTTATTTATCATTCTTTTGCCTCCATGGCTACAAAATGTAACCTGTTTTCTACAGGAGTTAAAGAGCTTGTAATAGCATTCGCCTTGGGTTTCCTATATCAGTGGCCACGAGTATAAATGATGAAGAGACCGCTTTATGAATTATATTTGAAAGTGTTTTGTTCAAAGATTCACAAAGGTTTTTCTGAAAAAATTCTCCTGGTTAATAAAACTTTTGGTCAACAATTTTAATCTGCAAACAACGTGGAATTGATCCCCCAAAATATTTCTTTGAACACGCTCTATCAAATATATGAAAACGATCACAAAGGAAAAAGTTTGTTCCTTTAAATGGCATTCACATAAATCTAGACATCTGCTTGCATAAACGCTGCCCCAGGCAAGCTCTGTTGTGTAACAAATAATACAATGTATCTGACCAATAAATAAATATGGGCAAAGGTCCCTAGTAGCCTTGCACTGTTACAATGTAATTATTCTTACCTGAGTCTTTAAAACAGGCCAATTTCACCTTAAATAAACAAACCAGCTTCAAAACTAAACAAAGTAACAATTTCACAACCAAATACCCTTAACCGCATCGCTGCGGGCGGTAATTTTTCTGCTGTGCGGCAAAATTTGTATGGCAATGTTACATGACGAGCTCAGCTCGTCATCCGCACACGACCACCGTGGCTGATGACGAGCTGAGCTTGTCATCAGCAGCGAAGGGGTTAAAGAAAGTGCTTGTGAAATGGACTCAAAACAAACTAACAATTTAACATAGACCCTTTAAAACTGCCCAAAAGAAATCAAAACTTGATTTAAACAGCAAAACAAGAATAAATACATGTACAGTAAATCACAATCCAATGCTAGCAAACAGTGTTTTGTAATGGACTTCTCTTTAGTAGCAATAGAATGGTGTATGTACCACTTCTATTTATAGGTAGGGATGCCCCTTGTTTGTGTTAATAACTTCCTGCCCAGAGGAGCAAGAATGTAGGAGTTGTAGTGTTCTTTTAAGTGCTGTACAAATTAAAGCAAGAATAGAGACTGTATAATAGAGCTTCATGACTTGTAATAAAATCTAGTAAGTAGGGTCACATTAAATGGACTCAATCACACTAGACACATAGCTCTCATAGACTCTTAAGTACTACTATCATATTTAACTCAGTTGTTGTAGGCCTCGCTGTATCTAGTTCATCTGTTCTGAGAGTTCGGATTCAAGAAGTGACTGATGCCATACATACTTGAGGATTTAGCAATTAAAACAAATGGGGTAACATTCATTCCACAATAAAATGTATTCCTTATAATCAGTTGCACATACATGTGTACTAGATAACAAAAAACATTCCACTTTGGGGCTCAGCACAATTGTGTGACATGGGCGGCCTGACTGGCTTTGGGGGTTGGGACATAATTGGTAGAAGAACATTTAGTGATGTATGGGGCAGCAATGTCCTGAAGGCTTTTCAGACTCTAAATGAAGTGTACAAAATGCCAGAAAACCGGGTCTGCAGATATATTAGACTCAGGCAAGCATTTCAAACTGATATACCTGTGGGTACCCTAGTAGAGGATGTCAGCCCCCTGGTGGATAGAATTTTGACGGAACTCCTAACAAAACAAGCATTGGCATAGACAATAGGTTTCGCATTTTGGCCGTAAAAGCGTTTAGCTATGCAACACATTGCTCCGGGGACAAATACAGTACGACATAAGTGATGGTATAAAGAAATATATATAAATGCAACCACCGAAGTTTATTCAGGTTACCTCTATGAAGTATAATCCCTCTGATTCCCAGTTCCCTCTTTAGCACTAATAACAGCAATCCAAAATGCACATTACTAGTCCTGGGTATGTGAACAAACCATTAAAGTTAATCTTTGCACGAAATGTAGTTTCCCATAATAGCAAAATAGTGGCATGGTGGAGGGAAAAAAACAATAATGAACCGCAACGTTTGTGGCTTATCATGAAAGAATGCAGGAACACATAAAGCATGAACATTTACTGCGAGTCTTGCTCTATGGAGTTCATCAAGCGAACTTGGGCTGTCTTTGCGGGTTGCAACAAATGTGGTAGTTTGAATCTCCACCTACCTTTAAAGGAGTCCAGATAATGCATTCAAGTGCTTCCATGTAGTTGCACTGTTTCTCCCGGAAGTTGGTCGAGGTCTGTTGCCTCTGCCCATGGGACACTAGGCAGGCGGTTGTGGAGTCCGGCAGCTACACACAGAGAGTGACTGGGATGCAAGCCGCCAGCATAGAAGAAGCAGGCACATCGCCACTCTGACATCGATTGTGGCATAATAAGTTGGCTCTGCCTGCCTCTCACACACAGCACGTTTCTAGGACATTGCCTGATGTTCCCGGCTGCCTAAAGCGTCTGCACTGAAGTCCGGCCACTCAATGAGCCAAAACGCCCTGCACAGGAGGCAGGGGAAAACATGCAACACTCCCTTGGCGATCTGGGCAATTAAGTGTGTGTGTGTGGGGGTAGGGGGGTCACAGTGGCCTGAAGCTGAGCAGTTCTTCAGAACCCCCCGCAAAGAGGACGCTTTTCACGAGCCCCCACCCCTCCTGTGAACTTTATGCTAAGCCCACTCTGTACTAAAGTGCCTCTCTCACAGTATCAAAACACCGTGCAAGCCTTTCACGCCAGTGCCATAAAACTGTTGGGACTGTCCTGTTAACAGCACTACTAGCCGCTGTAAATAATAAACAGGAGCATGCTGTGGGAGAAGATAGCAGGGGAAGGGCAGTTCACAGCACGCCATAGTTAAATATAAACAGTGGCGTGGAGGGGGGGCTGCAGGGGAGGTGACTCACAGGGGTTGGGGGGAGGTTGCTCATGGGCCTCTGCAAGGGAAAGGGTGAGAGCAGCAGACTCAGCAAAGTGAGTTTCACACAGTGCCTACCAGTGGGTGGTAAAGTTTTCAGAATACTTGGTCATTAAGTTCTCCCTCTACAGAATGCAGGGAGCAATGCCTTGTATAATGGTAATTGTGATTCCATGCAAAGCATTGTGAGCACTATAGCGTAGCATAGGACCAATGCGTCAGTCCAGGGGTCCTCACGTTGTAAATACTCAAGGAGCCGTGGGACAAGCCATGAACTGCTGCATCTTAAGCAGTAGCACATAGTCTATGGATTTACAGCCGCCTCCATGAGTCCGAGCTCCGTAAATTGCAGGTCCCAAAACGAGGCAACCATGCGGTAGTGTCTTCAAGGCACTGGAAACGCCACTCGGCGATGCCGCAACCCCTCCGGCTCGCGCTCAGCGACTGGGCGGAATGAAAGCACCTATGCATCATTCATAAGGAAAATAAAGAGCCACACAATGCTGGCGCTGCCTGACCATGATGCTCGTGGGGAATGTGCCCCCGGGGAGGGCTCCCGTCCTGACTCCGCAAATACAGACAGCAGGAAACAAAACACATCCAGGAGACAGGGCTGGGGAGCAGGCCCCCGGGGCAGCGTGAAACCAGAGGCGGGGAGGTCTCCTGAGCTCCGGGGAGGCATAGAGAATCAGAGGGGGTAAGGAGTAATAAATGGGGGCATGGAGGAGGAGGGGGAGGGGGAAGAAAGAGAGAGAAAGAAGGCTGTGAAGGTTTGGGTATGAGAGAGTAAGGGGTAAAGGGAGAGACAGAGGGGATATTGAGGAGGAAACATGGAAAGGAGTTCTTGTGTAACGTAACCGGTACTCACGTAAAGCGCTCCAATACTTTCAGGTCGAGTTCGTGCTATATAAATCTGCAAAAAAAAGGAAATAGAGCATAAAGAGAAGGGAAAACATGAAAACATCAACAGGATGGGGAGAATGAGCGCGGCGATTAGGGCATGGAGCTGAAATTGATGCCCGAGCAGGATAGGCGCGTGCGAATGAAGGGCTGATGGACAGGGGCAAGTACTAAGCGGAGTGGGCCATGGGGGGAGGCAGAGATTGTGAGAGACACGAATTAGAGCAAGCAATGGCAAATCCAATCGTTATCGACTTTGGAACCTACTGGCTCTGCCAAATGCTTTTGGTGGTGCTGTACAGCATCGGGACCCTGTGCAACATCGTCAAAAGACGTGCTGCCGCGACTGGGAGTTGTGTGTGTGCGCGCGCGAGCACAAAGATTTTTTTTTAAAAAACACGTAAGTTAGCAAGGAGGGAGGGGGAGAAGCGAAGGGGTAGTAAAAGTGATTTGCACGCTGTAAGGCTTAATAAGCCATAACAGAAAGCCAGATGGCGGCTGCGCGCTTGCACGCGTGCTTAACCGCAAACTTGAGGCCAGTAAAAGGGTGTGGAAGCACTTTGAAAAACCCACTTACTTACTGTCTCGCAGTGCAGCGCTGGCTCAGGCGAGACCTAAAAAGCAGTATCGCCTATATGCAAAAAAAATCTTATTACACAAGGGCCTTATCACCAAAGATTGGGTTAGCGAGTACTAATGAATGCCTGCAAGGATGTTGACTAATTAGTACACTCATCCACAGCAAATAGGAATACCCCACGGTACAAGAATTTTCGAACAAAGTTCTGAAAAATGTGTCTGGTGTGATCAACCTTTAGTTGCTCCAGAATACGAAATTATGCTTTCTAGGAACATGGGAAGACAACACATTTAGTAAATATCAGAATATGTTCTATAATTTTGCCTTGCCGTGGGATGATGAACAATTGCCAGACTATGGGGGGTGGCTTACCCACCCACAGCGGAACAATGGAGTAAAGATCTGGATTGATGTATGGGTACTGAGAAAGTTGTTTGTTAGAGCAGAGGTTGCCCCAATAAATTCGAAAAGATATGGGGTATGTGGAAAATATACCAGGGTTACACCTAATGTGGTAATTACCTGCTGTTCTGACTGGTTCTTTATGGTGGATGTATATATGTAGACCCATAGTGGGAACATTTCACTGCTGTATCGGAATTGATTGCCGCTCAATACATATAATTTTTTTAATGAGATGTATTAAAAAAAGAAAATCTGTAAAATAAATAATAATAAATTTGTACTAAAATCAGTCACACATGCATGTGCACTAGAAAAAGTATTCCCTATAATCAGTTGCACGCCGCAGTTACCTTTGGTCTTGTCTTATTGAAAAATGTACCCTAGTACGTTGAATAATATCAAGAATTCAAGCGACTTTTTTGTTTTGCTATCTTTTTGATTTTGTCTTGGAGATTTGTTATACAGTCATTGTGCCTCCTAAAAAGAAAGTAGGATTCAGATTCGATGATATAGCCAATGTCTTGCCCATCACAGACGAGACCAAGGAGACTTGTCAGTCATTAAAAAGTCAACAGAAGGCCTGTTAGACCATTGTGCTAAAATAGGTAATGTCAGAGGTGACTCACGAGGTCCATAGTAAATGACCTGTCCGGTTTGTAGAAATCTCCCGGGCACTGGGCAACCATGATCACGTAACCTTTGTTACAACACAGTGTGATTTGCTTTTTTTCAAGGTACAAGTGTGCTGCATCGTTGTTTATCTTTTAAAATGTTTAATTTAAGAATATAAAGTGACTGTTCAATAAGTCTCTGTCCATATTATTAAAAGGTCTATAGCGCCAAAACCATGAAATGTTGTTAAACACTTTAGATAAATCGAAGGCACCTTCAAAGACAGTGTGTTTAACGCTTTCTTGAGTCACATGTGCTAAGCCATGTTTCTCATATTCTTCAGAAGCATGTTGCAGTCCTCTCTGGCGGTAGCAAGAAGTTTGCTCCCATCAGTCTTATCCGTAAGACTTTTTAGAGGCAAAGCAGATTTTTCTTTTATGCCATACCTGGGAAGGTGTCCCTGATTTCTCAGCCAGCCATTTCGGTGTCTTGTCATGTATTAGTGTGTATAAGTTCAAGAGATCTAGGTTTAATCCGTGATACTACAGGCAGCCAATGTCATTTTCTTAATGCATGTGAATCTTGTGCCCATCAGTGATGTTTAAGAACTGTGCTTGCCACAGAATTTTGCAAGAGCTGCAGTTTCTTGATGATGGCTTTAAATGTCTTGTGGGTGGTTTGTGTAGTAGTTTAGTCTTCCAGGGGCTGTTTTTATGTGCTGCAAAAACAGCACCAATACTGAGGATTTGAGAGTGAAGCTAAATATGTGAGAGTTTGGGTGTAGTGCTGCAGCATATGGCAGAGGAGCCATTGTTTCGCCAAGGAGGAAAGAGGGATTGGTAGAGAAAGCATTAGAAGTTGGCGAGCCAACAAATAATAGGGCGATCCGAGCCAAGAGTGTGGCTTAGCTCCTAGAGCCTATGAATGACCCAAGCCTTGAAAATAGTTACCATGTAAATATTACAAGCATCGAGTAGAATATGATAGTCTCTTTAAAATGTGAAAAAGTGTATTTCTTTAACATGTTGAAGCTTTGGCATTATGATGTCACATTATAGCATTGCCAATATATGAGGAAAGGTACCCCCTAAAAAAATATTCATTATAGCTCCAGGAGCTAGAGGGGAAAAGACAAAAAGAAACTTAAGCAGACTCCCACCCAACCTGTATCTCTTCTCTATAGGCTAACTGGAGCTCTATGGGCTGTCCATCACTGAATTGTGTTAAATCAAAAACATAAGCATGCTAATATTTATACTTGTATTATGTCTTGAACTGTTTTTAAACTTGTTCATATTATTATATTATTGCAAAAAGATAATCTGATTGTACAAAGTCAAAACCATGTTTGTGAAGCCACAACTTATTCACGAATGAAAATTTGCAACTCTTCCTCATTGTGATACAGCAAATATGTATCCTATCATGCTAAAACAGATACATATATAATAAAACATTCATCAATGTTGACATATGGTATGCCCCCTATATCTAACCACACACAACCATTCTGACCCCATACACAAAAATACATTCTCACATCTAAGACATAACCTCCCCAACCGCTAAGACATACACTGTTGAAAATAACCGAGAGAACACTTCAGGGAATATCTGTAATTGCTGTGTAGGTTGGGAATTCAAAACAACCAGGTCAACGCACGTTTCGGTGAAACAAACAATTCACATCCACCTTCATCAGGACCAACCATTTATCTATTTTTAGGTGGGTGGTAGGGGGTACCATCAAAGTCCCTGCTGATTACTTAGGCTTCCGCAAGAGGGTCTGACCAAAAGGATGCAGAGGCAAAAGATAAATCCAGTGCATTCAGCCTGGGTTCGATTTATATGTTTCCTAGGCTAGTCCATCCAGTAGATGGCAACAATGTCCGAAAGTGCAAATCTAATGTGGTAAAGTGATGCCCTTTTAGTCAGAATATCATGTCCAGGGCACTAAGTGCCTGAGTTGCAACCTTATGTACTGGGTCAGGCTGCTCTGTATGCCAAGCCTTACTTTAGGTTGTATCATGCCTGTGTTTGACTGCATCTTGAGTCAGGCACGTCTGCTGACGGTCTTTCACAAATATGTTTTAAACTTTGTATAAGCAGATTATCTTATTGTAGTAATATGAATACTTTTAAAAACAGTTTAAAAACATAATAAAAGTATAAATATTAGCATGCCTATGTTTTTGATTTTACACAGCTCAGTGATGGACAGCCCATTGAGCTCCAGTTAGCCTATAGAGAGCAATACAGGTCGGGTGGGAGCCTGCTTAAGTTACATTATAGCACTGCACCGAGATGTACTTATTGAAATTGCTAGTTTTTAAACATAAACTTAGATCCAGTCCTGCCCCTGTACTCCATCCTGGCAACAGTGCCATTAGTGAGTGGGTTAAGAGGCAAGAAAGTAGTTATGTGAACGCTGTATGTGGCCCAGCATGTTATAGACAAAGCAACATTATAGCCTATTACATCAAACAATAGTTGTTTGTACAGCTGGAATTCTGAACTCCAGTGTATGAAAGGTGCTTTCATATGTGATAGTGAAGAAAAAGGAGGAACAGTAAAATATATTTGTCTACGATCATACAATTTGGTTAAGTTGGGAAGCTGCAAATAATCCATGTTTTCTGGTTTCACTTTGCACAAATCATCCATTAAACAGGTATCTAGGTCTCTTCTTTTTCCCCCAACTGTTTATGCTTTCTTTTCATCTCTTTTGTGCATGAGGGTGGCACGCCGATGCCACATGAAAGCTTGGCTCGTTATGGGCTCAAGGTTCCAAAAGGACCTTAAGGTGAGCCAACGCCAGGCTTCAGCCTGGCTCGAGCTTTCATCGGCTCGAGCACCTCTAAAATACATGAGTGACTGCAATTTTGTATAATAAGGGCACAAGTCCTAAAAAAAAGTGGGGGGATTAACCTAGATAGGCAGTATGCAAGTGACATCATGGCCTGCAACAGCACACAACAACACAGCGCACATCACACATGGCATCACAGGAATTGACATCATAGGAAGTGGCATCACAAGCCATGACTTCACAGGAAGTGGCATCACCAGATGTGACATCAGATCTTAATCCCTCACATATATGTTTAGCATGTCTATCATGAGTACATTTCAGTGCAATTCGAGTATACATGCAAACCCTCCTGATTACAGGAGAAGATTCACACTTTTGTAAGCTACACATAAAACAATGGTGCCTTATGTCAGCGTAAAGCTTCCTTTACCCAAGGATTGAACAAACTAGCTCTACCACCATCCTACTCAACCAGGCATAATATTACATATGCAGCACATTTCCATGTAGATGTGATAGCTTTAGCTGCCTGCGCTCTCCAGAGGTGAGGCCACTCTCCTATGCAAAGTATTCTTACTCCGCCTTACCCACCTGCACTCGTTTTAGGAGATTGGGGCTCATTTTTCACAACTAGACAATCACTTGAAGCAAGAGAGAAAGTCTGAAAGGGAAGACGGGAAAGAGAGAAGAAAACAATGGTGATTGCATAAAAGGGGCTGGAAAAACAACCTGCAAGGATAAGCAAGTGTAGGGTAGTGAAAGAAAAAGGTTATTGCAACCTTGCCATTCAGCAATAGGACCCTAAGAAAAAGTTTGTGTATTTTTTTTCTTCCCAAAGTTCCCCAAAAACTATTCTTTGAGGCTGTTTCTTCTTTGTATGTGTGCTGCTGAATGCAGCATATATGCAAAGAGGAAATAATGAGGAGAAATGTATATATTTCTTCTTGCTAAGTCAGCCTCGGGTAGACTCACCATTACAAGTCTATGTAAATATGGTTCTGTGGCAAAATATATCAATGGATGCACAGGGATGCCCCAGCACCAGCCATATAATGCCTATCTGCTGCAAGGTAATGCAAGGCAGGGCAATGTGTGGTACTGTAAATACCAAAATACATTTACGTCAGGGTTGTGCCAGAAAAGTGACTTAACCCTGACACAAAATCTTGGCCTCAACTTATACATTTATTTTTATTTAAACTCTGCCACAAAGAAAGTGGCAACAAGAAGAAAACTGACAGTAAATCTGTTCTGGTTAATTGGTTGCAAAGACTGTATTTCAAAATGTCTTACGTGGTTAAGTCACCTGCTGCAGAGATCTTTGTGTTCCAGTAAATCTGAATGAATAATAATTGTAAGATAACTCTGGATGGAGGTTAATGCACTTGCTTGAAAGATCTGTGTTTTGGCTAGCATCAGTTTTGACTCAAAGTAGCATAGAGGGTTAATTCAAAGCACAAGTAACATGCAAATGACAGATTTTATTTTAGGTAGCTCGGTAAGTGGGTTACTTGCAGTTGCATTGTTAATCATTTAACAGAGCACAGTGAGCACCTTGTAATCCCCACTGTTTTATTTAACACATCCTGTACAATGATTTACAAATACAAATGATTTATTGTAAATGTAATATGTATGTGTGATGTAAAGAGTTCTGACACCCTACATTAGGATGAGTAGCGCTTATTTCAACGCCTTCTCATGGGTAGTAAGGGCTATATAAATTACATTTATTTTGTGTAAATACTGGGAATACCAACACATCTGACATTCTCACAGCATAAACAGAGCCTGAACAAAGTGAAAAGCTGCATCTTTAAAAGTTATGTGTGAAGTGCTACCAAGGTGTGAGCCTTTGTTTCATCTCTGCTGCTGTTGCTTCTAGGTGTGAGGCTCCTGACTGCTCCCAGCTAGGAGACTCGAACAAAGGAGGCCTGATGACCCCTCAAATTGGACCTTTGTTATAGGCCCAGCAGGAGTCTGAAATGCCCGTCCCCGCCTGCACGTTGTTGCTTATCGAAAGCAAACAATGTGCAGGCGCTGCTGAATGTGTCCCGGTGTTTGTAAATTACACACATTATTCACATTAAGCACATTATTCTGTGGGGCCCAACTTCTTGGCATGGTATACGGCATCCACCCTGTGAAAATAGTGGGTGGACGTCGTCCACCCGCTTGCACCCCCGACTTGTGCCCAGCCGTATAATGTATATTGGCGATATGGGCTGCTTTATAGGTGTTAACTTCTGATCTTGATTAGGGGCAGGCCCAGCTCTAGAATTCTTTCTTTGGGTGGGCCATAAAGAAGTATGGGTGGGTCATGAAGGTGAGTGTGTACTGGCCAAAAACAACAAAGTATTTAATCGATTGGATATTTTAGGTATCGGCTGGGCTGGCTTGAGTGCTGGTGGTGCCCGGTGCAGCAATCCTTTTTGGCTCCCCCATGCCCTATGACCGCCTCCTTGGATTCTCTCAATTCCACTGGGCCAAAGTGCTTTTCATCTCTCCAATCATAAGTTATTGCTAAACACAGCGCCCCAACCCCCACCCCCACCTCTGAGATCAGCGTGCCCTCTACCGGCCAGGGCCCAGTGCAGCTGCACCGGTCGCACTGCCCTAAAGCCGGCCCTTGGTATCCGCATCAGTCCGCATTTAACATTGTTAACACAATAATCAGCACCCAAAGAGCTGGTTCTTTGATGTGCTTCCAGCTTTGGGCAAGGGGAGGGACGCTGCTTGTCCAATCTTTAAGATGCAGAACTTTGAGACTGCAGCATTCTCCTGGTCATGTATACAGCAGCAGCAATATTTCTGCTGCCGTACAGAGCTACTTTACAGCTTTTCATGTTTTTAAAAATGTTGGCAACTTTTTACTTTGCAAAGCATTGAAGTTTACAGACACGATGCAATAAGCCCAGAATCATAATTCAGTTTTCAGGATATCCATGCCATTTGTGCATCACAGCAGCTAATAAACTCTGCTGACTTCACACCTCTCCCCAGGCCTGAAAGTAGCCCATATCAAAGGTGTTAATCATTCAAATAAATGATAAGGGAGATCCCACGGAAACATTAAGGTGAAAAATGCATTTTTTTTCAGTTCTGATTTGGCCTTGGGTGGGCCAAGGTTTCCTTGGGTGGGTCTGGCCTACCCTCTAGAACCGGGCCTTATTAGGGGAACTGGAAGTTGAATCGCGCGAGGGTGCCATGAATATTGGAACAAGCAAGGAAAATAGACCCTTTAACTTAAGTTGGGTTGTTAAAAGACAACAATTTTCCGGTTTCAATGCGTCCGTCAGGGCTTTGGACCTCGGTGGCACTCCACCTGCTGCACGATCGGGGGCCACGTCCTTGAGGGGGCGTGAGGATTGCTATGTGCCTTGCTAACAAACTTCCAACTTGGTGCGTCTACACCCATCCCCACCTTATTCTGCATTGCTGACTGCAACAAAAAGGATCTCGCTCAAGACTGGAAAAGTAGCCCATCAGCACTTTGTGGAATCTATTTCTGGCCACACCGCATTCCATCCAAGTTGCGTGAGCAGGAAGCGGAAGCGCTTCCGTGAAGTGTGCGGCCCCGGGTGACTGGATCCGGTTTGCCAGGCGCTGTAGCACCGCCATATTTTGATGCTACAGGAAACTCAACTTGAACACAGGATGGTGTTATGTGACAGCGATGAATTGTAGCCTTAATATAGAAAGCTTTCCACTGCTCAGTAAAGACAGAAACTCCGCCTTTCCTTGGCACCAAGTACGATTTGTTTCTCACTTTTATTTAAAACATTTATATTCCTTTTATTTAAAACATTTGTAAAACTGGGCAAGATCAAATACATCAGTGTGAGGTACAATAAAATATATACATTCATTGAAAAAACAAAACACGTGCGCGCGTGAGACAAAAATCCAAAAGCATTCAAAACAAGGCCACGACTTTCATCAGCGATGTAACAAATAATAGCAAGTAACGGGGCACGAGCGTTTCCGGATCTCCAGAAAATATAAGCTTGAACAAAATGTGTTTGTAGAAAGAAATTGTAAGCGCGCAAGTACAAAATGTTTTGACTTGGGAAAGATCCGTACGTTTTGAAGCCAGATAGGAAAACGACTGAAGATGATTGTAGAAAGAATGTAGTTGTCATGCATGACCTGCGACTTCATTTCACGGTGATTGCTATAGAAAGCGGCATCTGGACTCATTTATTAAGTGTTCTAGTATTGTTTATGCTGCTGGTGTGGCGGCGCACGCATGAGTGAGATTGGAATGTGTGTGCACAGAGAGAGTGTGGAATGTTGGACCGGGCTGGGTGGTTGGCAGATGTTGGCAGGATGATGGCGGTGCTAACTGTTCCTTCGTGTTACAGTAAACAGCATTCCACAAAACGTTTTTTTGTATTATCTCATCTTGTTGGCAACGAGATCCCTGGGGAGCCGGTTTGTACCTGTGGGGACACTGAGTGCTTGGAAACTAGAAGACAGTGGTGCTGAAACAATTTTCAGACTGGGAGTGCTGCCGTCAGTGTTACCTCACCTAGAGATTGTGAAACATCCAAGTGCCACACTCAGAACAAGTGTAGCAAATGAGCCACGCCCACTCAGCTTGAGAGTGGTATGTAGCTGCTGGTACATTTTGAAGCACACTGTCGTAATGCATGGTGTAATAGCACACTGTTGTTTACAGACTGAGTAATTTCAATGAAAATGGGTGCTAAAAAAAAAAAAATTCTTACTGACATGCAGTTTTCCTGAAAAGACAATATACCATTTGCACATCACCAACTAAAGTGTCTTGATTTGTTTTGATCCTGTCCATTCAGAATTACAATAAAAGTGCTTCAGTTGTGCTTTAATAATTGCTGATATATTTTGAAATATTGGTAAAATTCAGGTACAGATATATTATACTTGTTGTTTTATAATACAACTGACTTCCTACAGCCAGATTGGCAGATAGTTCACTTCACAAAATACTCAAAATTTGTGGTCATCAGAAGAAAAGTAAACACCAATTTCCACGTTAAAAGAATAAGCATCAATTTGTCAGAAAGAAAATAACCTGAGATTTGTTTTTGAACGCACCATAAATGTGACCAGATAAAAACAAAATGTAAAGGCACCTTTATTGCCCATTCACCTTCTGAACTCCAGCATGGTTATTTGGGAGGTGCTGCACCTCTCCCCCCCCCCCCCCCCCCCCCACTTCTTCCAGCGCCCATGCTAGAAGGATAGATAGCCTAGGAGTGTGCTGGGAGGCAGGTTATCAGCAACTTTTACCAAAATGAGCACAGTGGTTGAAAAGTCGACCACTTCTGGGCTGTAACTGTGCTGTAGTGTAGACATTTGAGCAGTGAGAAGGTGATTGTGGGCCTCGGTGCTGAAAAAGACGTCAGCGGTGCAGTACATGGTTGTGGGGTCTGATTGACAGGGAGGCAGTGCATGTAACACGCTCATGGAGACAACATGCACAAGGAAAGCAGAGAACCCCGTTGAGTGCATTATATATTACAAATGAAATCAAGCTGAAATAAAGTGAGGCCTGTTCCTTTAAGCATAGTGACAAGTGATGGGCACCTGTTGGTGGGCTAGAATATGATACCCTCTACATGGCCTTCTAAAAATACTGTTGTAATTAAACTTCCCTTCACAGAAGGTTGGATTTCCGCTTTTTGAATATAGTTGAAGAGTAACTGGTGAATGAAAAATTAAGACACAGGAGGTTGCTGGATAAAGATGGCAGCAAGCTGTCTGCTCCTTGTGCCTTACTTCACAGCTGCAGTTATTGATATCCTGAAAGATTCAGTGGATTGAACCAGCATCCCAATTGCTAAGGAGAATTTGTGTAGATGTTCCAGAATATATACATATTCTATGTTCTCCACAACTGCATAACAATCTAGAAAAATGGTTTCCCATCCAAGGGCCTGATTCATAAAGGTGTGTAAGTTGCCATATTTGATTTTTTTGCTATTCACAAACTGCACTTTTCTAGTAACTTACGTTTTTTCAGTAACTTACACTTTTGTTGTAATGTCAGCTCTAGAAACGACCAACCACTGGTACTGTATCACTTATAGAAAATAATGGAGGTAGGGACTTAAAATAAAGTCCCATAGGAAATAATTTTAAATTACATTATTTATAACCCCCGCACTGCGCCCCATTCATGTGTATGTACCCATATGCTTGGGACCCTCGATGGTCCCCCGAATAAATAAGCCAACACTGTTTTATTCTCTTAGTGGCAATGTTGGCCGCAGTTTTATTATCATACATGCATATTCATACGTCATATGGCATTTGTCATACAGCACTATTTCATGACTTGTCATGTGTGGTCATAAATCATCCGCTTGCCTTTTGCGGATCACTTCGTTGTCCCTTTGGACTGGCGGTTTACTCGTTCTCTCTTTTGGGTTGTCTCCTCGCTTCCTCTGAGCGGGGGTAGCTTCCTTCCCGGAGTTAGGACCCTACTCGCCACCATGTTGGTCTCTGTTGTGCCCTGCCAGCCGGCGGGGGCTGGGCGGCGAGTGCTGTCTCCGTTGCTACCCCCTTCTCCTTGTTTGACAACTCACCCTGCCGTTCGGCATCCCAGTGTGAGGGTCCCAATTCTTACACACCGCCCGTCGGTGTGTCTCCGTAGCAAGTATTATCTCCTTATTTCACCCATTCCCAGCCCTTGTTCCAGCACTGCGACATTTGCTGTTCCTTTGGTGTGGGTGGTTGGGCCAAGAGCCTTTCACCGTGCTGCCGCTGTCCCCGGGTTCAAGATGCCAACTGGACAGGGGTGCGGTGTTCTTATGCCCCCGACTTAGCATCTCTGGCTAGCCGGCCTCCTTCCCCATTGGGGGGTTTACCCCTTGCCCCAACCCCATTGGCCGCTGGGTGAGGCGCCTACCTGGCGAGGCTAGCGGGGGGCCGCAAGGATGTGCGACCCGGACTTTCTCGCTTCTGGGGGTGCCGCCCCGAACCGGTTTTCCTTCCAGGGGCCTGGTGTGGGTTAAGGCGCCGGCCCTCGAGCCCCCTGCGGGGCGGCCTCTGCGAAAATAGTTGACACTATATATTAATGTTGAACAAATATAATAAAGAGTACATATTTATTATTTCACTACAAATAAATAATACATATGTGATGTTTTAGATATAGTTCTAAATATTTTAAATATATTGTAATAATTGTGAAGCAGGTCCTTAATATTTTAAAAGGAGTAACATTCTTTCTAATTTATTTACCAGCAGATCTGGTAGCAATATGATGCCACAATTCTTTAAACTTCTTATTTCCTAGAGCAATTTAAATAATTGACTATTCTTGCCTCATTCGGAGATTGTATTCCGCTTATGTTATTGCTTGCTTAGACTTCCAGTCTATTGTTATGTTAATGTTATGTTCATTTTAATGAGACTTTTAGAGCGCTCTGTTACCCTGAGGTGTCCTGGCGCTATACGCTACATACCTAAGAGAAACTGTGGCCATAAGCGGATATAAATATTTAAGTAAATAGCCATGTTTTTAGTTCTTTCCGGAAAGATAGAAGCTCAATTGAGTTTCTGAGATTGAGAGGCAGGCTAATTCCATACCTTAGTGGCACAATGATAAAAACTCCGACCACCCCAGCTGGCTTTGTTATAGCGGGCATGGATCACTTTTTTGGCTTTAGAGGAGCGCAAAACTCTTTCAGGAACATACCACTGAATCCCGTGCTTCAGAAAGTCCGGGCTGATGCCATTAAGAGCCTTAAAGACTATACACAGGGCCTTAAACTCTACCCGTTGCTTGACGGGGAGCCAGTGAAGAGTTCTGAGGCCCAGCCTCACCGAGACAAACCTGGGTGTCCCTGTTAGCATCCTGGCTGCCGCATTCTGTATGACCTGGAGTCTGGATACATTTCTCTTCTGGATGTTTACATAGAGACTATTGCAGTAATCCAGTTGTGACAGAACGAGCGCTGTGACTGCTATCTTCAGGCTGTCTTCCAGAAGGAGGAACTTAATTTTCCTCAGGGTTCAAAGAATTAAAAAGCAGGACGAAACAACCCTATTGATATGATCACTTAAAGAAAGTTTCAGATCAAGAATCACTCCCAAATTCTTTGCCCGAGCCACAGTGACTGGGGGTGTGCCCACTGCAGTTGGCCACCAATCGGGAGTCCAGAGGTTAGGGATGTTCCCAAAAACAATCACCTCAGTATTGCCTGCATTAAGTTTGAGGCAATTAGATGCCATCCAGGTTGCAATCGCCTGCATACAGTCGTGGCATCTTGAACCGGTCTCAGCCTCTGACCCCTTCTGAACGGACAACACAATTTGTGTGTCGTCCGCATAAGAGGTTAGCTGGAACCCGAATGATCTGATCAGAACTGCCAGTGGTGCCACTTATACATCAAACAGTGTGGGACTTAGCGAGGACCGTTGCGGCACACCACAGGGGAGGGAGAAGAGCCTAGATCTATCTCTGCCATGGTCCACTGTTTGTGTCCTACTGGTCAGAAAGGTTTTCAGGCGGTGCCAGGCCTTGCCTTATACCCCTACCGCAGATACATGGTCCATCAAAACTTCATGATGGACCGTATCAAATCCGGCCGAAAGGTCCAGCATGATAAGACTAGCAGCACCACCCTGATCCGAGGCCTCTCTGATTTCCTCTGTAGATTTGATCAGTGCCAACTCTGTACTGTGTTACGCTCGGAAACCAAACTGTGTGGTCAGGAGGAAGGAGTTGAGTTGGCCATTCATAGCTTTCTCAATCATCTTTCCTGGAAAAGGGAGACGTGAGATAGGTCTATAGTTGTTCTCGTCCATTGGATCCAAATTAGGTTTCTTTAAAAAGGGAAGGATCAATGCTTTTTTGCACGGTCCTGGAAAGTGACCCGTTTTGAAGATAGAACCGAACAAAGGGGTGAGAACTTCCTCTATAGTTTCTGGAACCTGTTGCAATATGGCAACTGGACAAGGCTCCAGGGGGGATCCTGACCGAATTTCAAATAGTAATTTAAAAACTCCCTGTAGATCCAATGATGTAAAATGATCTAATACGGAAGTAGGCCTATTGTTCTTATAGAGCTCTGTTACCTCGTCCTCATCAGCAACCTTGGGCGTGTGAGTAAATGTGGAAAAAATGTTTTCCACCTTTTGTAGGAAGAAAGCAGCAAGAGTTTCACAAAAATCAGAGTTGCTCGCAATCTTGGGGCTGGAGGGAGTTGTAAGTGTGGAAATGGTTTTAAACAGGACTTTATATGAGGGTCCCGCATTCCTGATTTGTTCCACGAAATATATCTTTTTAGTTTCCGAGAGCAATATTTTATAGTTGGAAAGGCTTACTTTATATGTCTCTCTCTCTCTGAATTTTTGTACCCATTTCTCCAGCCTCAATCTAGCTTATGTAATTGTAACTTTTCTGTATACCACGGGGCAGAAGGCGATGCCCGTTTAAAAATGTATAGTTTGCCAGGCACTAATTTCCTACAAGCAGAATCCAGCCATTCCGTGTAGGAGGCCGTGGCTTCCTCAGCATTAGAAGAAGGGGCAGGTAATGAGGCTTTCAGGAGATTACCTAAAGCTAGACTATCCATGCTTTTCCAGGCCCTCGTAATTGTAGCCGCCCTAACAAGAGGCTTATATTGATAGTGCTTGACTTGTTTCAATTCAAATAGGATCGCCACATGATCAGTCCACGTAAGTGGTACTGTTTTTGTATAGGTATTGTTAGGATTATTGGAAAAGATACCATCCAAAGTATGTCCTTCTGAGTGAGTGGGATCTACCAGAAGCTGCTTAAGGCCGCCTCCATTAAAACATTGCTGCAGTCTGATATCGTCTGTGTCAGTAAAATCTTCAAGATAAAAATTGAAATCTCCCAGCACTGTGAAAAACGTATCACCCAACCCTTCCTCTAAAAGAGTTCCAATGGAGTCTAAAAATGCTCCCCTGGGACCCGAGGGTCGATAGAGGAGGATGGCATTGAAGGTATCATGGTCTGATATTTGGATTTTATTTGACAATGCCTCACATGTCTGTTTGTAAGCCTTAATAAAAGAGGGCTTCAAGGAATCATGATAAATAACTGACAGCCCACCGCCTTTTATAATAGGTCTGTCAAGCGTATAGCAGAGAAAGCCAGAGGGAATGGCTTTAACAAGGTCAGGTCCCGAGGCTTCATCAGTCCAAGATTCAGTTATGAAAGCTAATTTAATGTTATGATCCTCAATGAACAAGGCACATTCTACACTATGCTTGATTAATAACCTAGCATTGAGGCGAAGACATTTGAGGGGTACCTGAGCTGTTTGACTGGGCCTAAGTGCATTGCTCCTCCCATTAATAGGGTTTTCCAAAATGCGAGGCAAAATACGACACTTGGGGCAACACTCGATATGGCCTTCCCTTATCGATTCAGGAATAATCCTTGGGCAACAGGCCTTGCCCCCCTCAGGATCCCAACCCAACAGCTGCTCCCTGGAGTAGAATCTAGTAGCTGGTAAGAGAGAACCAGGGGGACTGGCCCTAAGCCAGGATCGAGCGCGGACGAGCGCAGACAGGATTGCCTTAGGCACGCCGAAGGCGTGCCCACTGTGCGGTCGCGACAGCGTGAACGTTAGGCAAGCCCAGCTGAAAAAACTAGACCGCAAACCGGCAGAATGGCAGTGTCCTACCAGTAATTCTACCCCTCAATGTGGCCGGTAAAGTGCCCAGTGCGTGTAGATAGCAGCAGAGAAGTCGGGTCACAAAAATTAATCAGAATTTAGGAACAATGTTTAGGAACAGCCTGACGAGCATTCGAACACAGCTTCGTTTCAGGGAGGTAGCGCCTAAGAAAGAGGATTCCTATGAAGAGGTATTGGCGTATCATCTTTAATTAATTATTGTGATGAACCATTTAATTATAGGATCCCAATGTTTATTTAAAAAATGAACAAACTTGAATCCAACTCCTATTCTATGAAATATGTGATATTTCCGGTTTAGTAAGTCTGTGGTCAGCCAGGTTTTTGTAGACAAACGATGTCCATTTCTGTAAACAGCATATCACTTTGCCTCAGAAGGCTTTTTGAGCATGCACGTTTCCATCACAGGATTGTTAGTTTGTTATTGGTGTAAGAAGTAATTTTTATTTCAAAGGGATTAGGGCACCTGTAACCACCATCCGCTTTCTTCAGACACATAATTTTTTTTAATGAACTTGTTATTAGTATTTTTGATCGCCAAAACAACAAACCAAAAACCCTCAGGCTATGCAGTTAATATTTGCAACCCAATTTGTGGGGCGCTGCCCACAATAGGGCAATAGACATTGCACATACATTAGCAAGATGTTATTAATTCACTGCTTCAAAAGCCATATGGCTCTCACGAGGCTAGTCGCACTGGAGATTATCCCTCCAAGGATTCCAGATTTTTTCAAGTTTGTGGAGAAAGCCCCTATTTTCAAATATTGGGGAGCGAAGAGCCACTAAAATATCTTCACAATAATGCTTCAGTAAAATAGTTTTGTCTTCCCTTATTTTTCTCACTCTACACTTTCCTGCTTCGATCATAATTTTTTTCAGATCATCCCGAAGCTTGTGTAGAGTAGAGGAAATGTAAAATCATATATTTTGCTAATGGCATCTGCTACACTTATGAAATTTAACATGTCTTCTTTACAATTAATATGTTTTAAACTCTGCATTTGCTTGAGATTCACCTTTATGAAACTAATTAAGTAATGGCTATCACTGGGGGCGTGGTCTAGTAACATGGCTGACAGGACGTGAGCTCCTGGCCCATTCACTCGAAATCCTGAAGAATCCTGTTGCTCCATGTACTGCACAGTGGCTGAAAAGCCACTTTGGGGTGGAGCCATAGACCTGGTACAGGCTGTGCCGATTGGGGCCCGCCGTGAAGACTGCTGGTCCTACCAGTGGTGCCTTGGCCTGGAGTGGCTGTGAGGCCTGTGCCGCTCGGGTGGAGGGAGCCCCGCTGGGAGGAGCCAGGCGAGCAGGAAAGGAGCGGTACGGCAGCTGAGAGGGTCTCCTTGACCGTGTGATCCGGTAGACAATTGCTAGTTTTCAGGCAGGGGCTGGGGGCATACTGTGAGGCTTTTGACGTGGCCCAGGAGCAGGTGGCTGTTGCTAGGAGGGGGCTGTGGAGGCCACGTTACCCATGGCATGCCTTTACCGTGACATAGCTGCTGGGGCTCAGTGGCATTGTGGGTACCAGGTGAGTCATTCCCTCTCCCCCAGTGCAGAGGATTGCGGCTACCCTTGGGGCATCGACGGGTGGATGGCCACGACGGGCGAACATTGGGCGGCAGGCCCCAGGGGGTCCTCCCTGGCTAGTGGGGAGCGATCAGGCGAGCCAGGGTCGACGCTGGAGCTGTGGTGGCCTCTGCGCAGCACAGATTGAAGCCCAAACGGTGGAGTGAAGACCTGGATCGGCATGCCACACGGTTCAGGGGCAGGGCCCTAGCTGAATCACCAGTGGGTTGCCCAGAACAGTGAGGATACCATAAGGGGGTATCCCTTGGCATTTCGGTGGGCGAATGAATGCCCTTAGACTTTCAGCGGCCTGACTGAGCACTGGGAGGGTCAGCATGAGGTGACCTGCATGTACAAATGCTAGGTGGCAGGAGCGGGTACGCCCAAGCGACTGATAGAGGTCTGGGCGCTGAGTGCCATTGAAGATCAGAGATTGCAGTGAGGTTCATCTTTGCCCCTGGGAATGCACACACCTGGCTGTGGAACTGCCTGTGGCTGGCCGGGGGCCGATAGGTTGGGCACATGTATGGGCGTGGTACCAGCCTGTCTACATATGAACTAGAGCAAAACAGCACGCTGAACCCCGGCTGACCTGCAGAGATGCACTGGGGAAGCAAAGGGCGGCTCGTACCCTGCTGATACAATTACGCAGTATACTATGATGCGACAACTGTGCCAGAGGATCACCTTTTAGGGTGCAGTGTAATCTGCCTGGGGATCCCCATAGAGGGACTCGGAGCCCTCGCGGGCAGAGCTGCTGGCAGCTATTCATGGTACTCTGACTGCGCTTGAACAAAAAATGGAAACTATTTCCATAGATGTCAATTTGCTTTGCATGGATCTGCAGAGGGAGAATATGCCACCTCCAGTGTCTCACTGATGGTGCAAGTGTGAGAGCCAGGGTGGACATTGTGTCTACCTTCCTTTCAGGGACACCTGGAGAATGTGCATAGAGCAGACCCCCGAATCACACAGGAACTGATTTATGATTCCTAGAGGGTTTGAAGCTCCCTAGAATTGTTAAGGCTGTGGATAAGGACTTAGACTCTGTCCTTGAGCTCGACGAAATGTGTGCAGCATTACATATGCTTTCGTGCACTAAAGCTCCCTGTGGGGATAGTTTCCCGGCAGTGCTTTTCTAGTAGTTTTCAGCTGCTCTCACACAGGGCCTTTTTGAGGTCTTCGTGGAAGCAAAGGAGAGGGGGCATTGTTGCTCGCCATGAGGGAGGGGGACATTTGTATGCTGATTTGTACGTCTTCGTGGATAAGTAAGTAAGTAAGTGAGCTTATAAAGCACCTGGATACACTAGCCAGTGTGTCCCCGCGCTGTACCGCTGAGGAACCTATCCTGGCCTGTTACTGTGAGGCGCCCACTCCTGGGCACCCCAAGGTGAAGCCAGGCATCCTTAGCGATTAGGGCCGGTGTGGAGATTAAGCAAGCTATTGCCCAGAGTTGCAGAGTGAGATCCATGATTAGAGTAGGCACCGTGGCGAGAATTATCAGGTCCGCGGACATTGAGCTCAAGACCCTGCCGCGACGGGAATTGAACCCTGGTCCCGGGTCAGATCTCTGCATCAGGGTCTGCCGCTCTAACCAGTGAGCCACACTTCTCCACAGATAAGACCTACCCAGCGGCATATAGACCTCTCACTATGATTAAGTCTGGTGTACAAATTCTCTGCAACTTGCTGGCTAATCGTTTGAACCCCATCTTGGCCAGCCTCGTTCATGAAGACCAATGCTGGTTTATCCCAGGACGCAATACTGGGATGAACCTTAGGTATTTGACGCATGTGCTGCACAAGGTTCCGGGCTGTAGGGATGAAATGGCCTTGGTTTCTATTGACCTGGAAAAGGTCTTCAATACTGTTGTTTGGAGGTACTTGTTCAAGGTCCTGCCGGTCCTGCTGGCTTCGGGCCCCTGTTCTTGGGATGGATCAGGCTTCTTTACACTGAGCCCAGTGCGTGAGTGCATGTGGGACAGTACCGTTCAGATAGTGGAGTTCTGGGCAGGGTGACGCGACAGGGCTGCCCACTGTCCCCACTCTTCATTGCTCTAGCAAAGGAGTTCCTGGCGGTGTGGGCTCGGCGGGAGATGCATGACTGGGGCATAGAGTTGTGGGATGTCCGTCCATTTATATTGCTATATGCGGATGATGCTTTGAGTCTTAGATCCCCAAAAACACTCTTGAGATTCTGTTTCGTCTGTTTCACGACTTTGGGGCCCTATTGGGGCTGCGGATCAACCGCAACAAGTCCCTGCTGTTTCCTTTTGCTGCAGTGGTGGAAACTCCGGTGGAGCGCCTGCTGGACATTGGCTTGCATTGGGAGCTGGATCATTTCCGCTACCTGGGGATTATGGTTGTGCACTCCGGGGCGAAGCATTTGCACCTTAATGTGGGGAGTGTGTTGGTCTCACTGCGAACTCTGGTCGCCTTTTGGAATACACTCCCACTATCATTAATGGGCAGGATAGCAATCTCCTAGTTGGTGCTTGTTAGAAATGGGGTTTCTGATTGCCTAGGGTATGCACCTATTCAAGACAGAACCTTCCACTTTAGTCAGGGTAAATGTTACACACCAAAGATAACCTGTGCTCACAATCAGGTGGCTTGGCACAGAGCAGGTAGGCTTATCACGAGAGGCAATGTGTACAGCTTTTGTGCAACACACTCACTCAACAACACAAACAATACACCAGAAAAAGAGACTCCACACAGGTTTATGTAAAAAATATACTACATTGTACACAACGTAGGAACCAAAATGACATAAATCATAAATACTTTGCTCACTATGCAATTATTCAGATAGTACTCAGTATCCTGATCAAGGCGAGATAAAAAACGACACACATTATATCATTAGAGTATGTAATGCAAGTTAAGTTAGGGAAAAACACATAAATCACAATACATCATCATTAAACCATAGGACACAGCGCTCCTGCGCTCCTATCCTATCAACCTTTATAAGGTAATCAGGTACACAACGTAGGTCACAGAAGCACCAGCGCGCCTACTATCTTTAATACGATAATCCAAAGTTTTCCTAGGTCAGGCAAGTCCCTAGCAGCGGTTCCACGCTGTGCTCAGGTGTCTCTGTCGAGGATTCACCCCGTAATGACAACCGCCGATCAAGTGTCCCCAAGATACATCCCAAAGGGGGTGGGGCAACCTACCTGCACAGTCACGCGGGGCTACCTAGTTCAGCTACCTGCACCTAGCAGACCAAATGCAGCTGCTTGGGCAAAGTACAGCAAAGTCCCTTTTGGCCCAGGTACCTCCGAGGTCGCTTCTGACCTGGGCATCAGCCATGAAAGGGGGCTCCTCTATGTAGTGCTGTGAGCAACGGCGGGTCTCGGTAGCTGAGCCCTTGGCACCCGAACCCAGGCTTCCCCTGGGGGCGGGGTCACTGCAGCGCTGGTGACATGAGGTGTCTCCTTGTTTCCTCAGCAACATTTTGTTCGAGAAATGCGGCTCGTCATGCATGCCAATTCCGCAAAGGGAAACAGTTAACTCTTCGCTTGGGCAACGTCTTGATACCCCAGGAAGTGCCTTGCCTCCCTATGTGCAGAACGGTGGCTCAGCCATGTGCTGATTGGGGCAATGTCTTCCCAAAGGGGGTGGGGGAGGGCTGCACAAAGTGCTAGAGACTTTAGGGAGAGGTATGAGTCCTTGAAAAACACTTGGGGCACAAAGAGAGCAGCAGGCAGGCAGGCAGGCAGGCAGCACAAACGTCCCAGTTGCAGACCAGCATTCCCTCCAGCAGCCCAGCAGACAACAGGCCAGCACAACAAAGCAGGTAGTCCAAATGGCGGATGCTCCTTGCAGTTTGTAGAGCCAGCAGTGTCTGATTACAAATCCCATGCAGTGTCTAAAAACATTGAGTTAGAGCTTCAGTACATGTACTCAAGAATATCTTTGATGAAGGGGTGATGAACCCTTAGAAGTGCACAACAATCCCTTTCAACCCAGCCTTGGTTCCAGACGATCGGGTGGGGGTAAATCAGCCCTTTGTGTGATAGCAAGACACAACCTATACAATTGTAAAGTGTGAACCACTTCGCCTAGCACAGGAAGACTGTCAATATGTAGATGAATGCAGATATATCCCCTATCACACTCCGCTCTTCCTTTCTTGTGTTTTCTGGAAAGTATGCACCAAGTTTAGATGTCAGCCAGCTCAGAGGTGTACTGCAGTCAGACTGCAAAGCACAAAGAGTCATAAACACAGAGAAAAGCCCACTTTCTAAAAGTGTAATTTCTAAAATAGTGATGTAAAATCCAACTACACCAGTAAGCAGGATTTATCACCACTATTCTAAACATACCAAACAGGGCAATGCCACTCCTTTCTGATCAGGAATTGCCATTTACAAAATATGTAAGGGAATTCCCAATGCTAGCCTGTAAGAGGAGTAGGCCTCACAGCAATGAAAAACCAAACAGGCTGTTTGTCTCTACCAGGACAAACCTCACACAAAGACACGTGTCCTACCTTTTACTTACACAGCCCTATGTCCAAAGGGCTTTCTAGGGCCTACCTTAGGGGTGACCTATGTGCAATAAAACGGGAGTTGAAGGCTTGACAAGTAGTTTTAAATGCCAAGTTGAAGTGGCAGTAAACTGCACACACATGCCCTGAGGTGACAGACCTGAGACAGGTTTGAAGGGCTTCTTCTGTGGGTAACACAAGCAAGGGTGCAGGTCCAATTGTAGCATTTAATTTAAAGGCCCTGGGTTTATGCTTACCACTTTACAAGGAACGGATAAGTAAATCAAGTATGCCAAACAGGTGTAACCCAATCATACTGGGCCCGATTCACAGAACTAACTTAAGACAAAATCCTAAACTTACTACCATTTTGGTATTCACAGAAGGCACTTACTCATTTTGGTATTCACAGAAGCCACTTACTCATTTTGGTATTCACAGAAGTTAGGGGTCCTAACTTTAGGACTCCTAAATGCCTTCTGTGAATACAGAGAGTCTTAAAATTAGGATTTTTCTCAGTTTAGTAGTAGTAAAGTTAGGACTCCTAACTTTAGGACTCCTAAATGCCTTCTGTGAATACTGAAAGCCTTAAAATTAGGATTTTTCTCAGTTTAATAGTCGTAAAGCTAGGACTCCTAACTTTAGGACTCCTAAATGCCTTCTGTGAATACCGAAAGTCATAAAATTAGGATTTTCCTCAGTTTAGTAGTAGTAAAGTTAAGACTCCTAACTTTAGCACTCCTAAATGACTTCTGTGAATACCAAAAGTCTTAAAATTAGGATTTTTCTCAGTTTAGTAGTAGTAAAGTTAGGACTCCTAACTTTAGGACTCCTAAATGCCTTCTGTGAATACCGAAAGTCTTAAAATTAGGACTTTTCTCAGTTTAGGAGTCCTAAAGTTAGGAGTCCTAACTTTACTACTCCTAAACTGAGAAAAATCCTAATTTTAAGACTTTCGGTATTCACATAAGGCATTTAGGAGTCCTAAAGTTAGGACTCCTAACTTCTGTGAATACCGAAATGAGTAAGTGTCTTCTGTGAAGACCAAAATGAGTAAGTGCCTTCTGCGAATACCAAAATGGTAGTAAGTTTAGGATTTTGTCTTAAGTTAGTTCTGTGAATCGGGCCCACTATGTTTAGAGGAGAGAGGACATGCTCTTTAGCAATGGCTAGCAGTAGTAAAGTACCCAGAGTCCTAAAGCCAACAAAAAGAATGTCAGAAAAATAGGCAGAGGAAGGCAAAACTTTGTGGTATAACCCTGCAGAAAGAGCCAGGTCCAACAGTGCTACTGCTGCTTTGCTTGTACGGTAAACAGAATTCCCTCTTTGCTGCCATCTAGTGTGTTCAGGCAGCTGGCCAGAATTTTTCTCTCCCTTATCTGGGCCAGGAAGCAGAGTAGGATGGTCTTGGCGACCCTGACCAAATGCTGTGAGGGGGGCAGACTTTAAGTGCTGCTGCTCGAATTCTATTACTATGTACCACACATGCGGCATGCTGCATGCTCGTTGGAAAATTGAGACTGTTGGGAGAAGCATATGCTGGCTGGAACGGTTGATGTTGGGCAGCTCCTGGAAATATTGATGGAGGGCTCTGGAGCCCTGGGCGACGCATCATTCGTGATTAGGCAGAACACTCATATATGGCAGAAGCTGGTAACAGTTCTGTGGCGTGCCCCTTTTCATCATGAGCTGCTGGTTTGGTTATTGTCGCCGATCCGCTAGATGACAGAAAATATATACTTTCAAGCGTGGAGAAATGGGGGCTGTGAGTTACTTGGGGTCCTCCCTAATGAACACAGCATTTCATTTGAGGACGTGCAGGTGGAGTTTGCACTGGGGCTGGGCAAACCTAGGCAAACCTGGATCAACTTTCCAGTGGCCCCAGAGGCTTTGGGCACTCTGGGGACACCGCTGTCCTGTGGGTGAAGGAAGCATCTAATATCTTTGATATACAAAGTGTCAGACCCTGCTGGTGGCCTGTTGCAGGTCCAGGTGACCCAGGAGGTTGACCGGGGGCCCCTATGGCAGATGTTGATTGGGCCTACGTCTGCGCCCTCGCGAATACTGTTTTGAGTAATGCTCGCTTTAAGCTGGTTCATTATAACTTTTTACATCTTACCTATCTGACACCCCACACTCTAAGAGGGATATCACAGGTCCGGTCTGACGAATGCCCTCACTATGGGTCCTATGGGGGTGACTACCTTTACCCGGCCTGGGAATGTCAGAGTGCAGGACTTCTGGGTCCTGGTGTTGGACGAACTCGCATGTACCACTAAGCTGCATGCTACCCTCATGCCACAGTTTTGTTTGTTGGGGAATCTAAGTAGGCCAAAAGACCACAAGATGGCACACAGATTCTTGCAGCTAGCACTGTCCCTTTTAGGACAGCGGGTGGCTATTACATGGATTAGTCAACGTGCACCGAAGGTGTCACACTGGCACACAGATGTAGAGAAATGGATGCAAGTAGAGAATATTCTCATGAAGCTAAGCAGGAGGGATGATAAGATAGGGGGTTGATATACTCGCATGGAGGAACCTGGGAGCCAGGTTCACCTCCCGGGATGCTGTTTTGTTCAGTGATGAATGCGCTGATTCAGACGGTTAGACCTTTGCTGTTCAGCGTCTCTGGACTGGGGTGGTGATGTGTCCGGCCTGCCCTACCGTATGGCTATAGTCTACATATTTGATGGTGAATAATGATGCTTACTTCTCTGTATGATAGTGTTCTCATACCTGCTTGCTGTACACCGTGGTTACTGTTTTTATTGCTGCAAAGTTGGTTCACATGAAACTAACTGATTAATAAAGGTTTAAAAAAAATAAAAGTTGTAGCTATAACCTGTTACGCTATATTTCATGATTCAAATAAAATACTTCTTCCAATCTTTAACATTCATAAATAGCTGCTAAATGTAAAACATGGAGGGGCAGGACTTTTGACAAATATACATAAGTTTGCTATTAAAGTAATTTTGTGAAAAATGAAAGAAGTGTGAAAAAAATGGTTGATGAGTATTGTGCACTATCCGTGATCTAGGAGATATTTGTTCGAAGTTTCTACTGATGTTAGAGTTTTGAATTGGCTGTCCTTCTGGATAAATATTAGAAGCAACATGGTGCTCAATGTTTATAAGAGTGAATAAACTATAGGGCGTTAGAGACAGAGTTGATGGTTTATCTGCTTCCTCTATCTTTCCATTAATTTGACTTTACATGCAAATTCTTTGGCCTCCTTGATGTGCCGGTGGTAGTCGTAGAGTGCTGTTTTTTGTGAGGCTCTGTCGGAGGGGTCCATGTTGATGTGCCATCGCTTCTCGAGTAGAAGACTGTTGCACTTGGTGGTTCTGAGCTCCGAGGTCGACCAGGTGGCTTGTCTTGGTGATTTGTTGGTGTTTGTCAGTTTCGGGAGGGGGGGAAGGGGGGTGGGGGCGTTGTTTGCGCATTTGCTGATTCACTCGGAGAAGTTGTGCGCAGCCTGGTCGAGGTTGCCGGACATGTCCGGTGGTGTTGTACTGAGAGTCTGCGACCATTTGCTCTCCATTACTTTTCTCTAGCTGCCATGGGTGGCGCTTTGGTTCTTGGTGGTGGTGTGCTGGGCCTTCGAGATAGTAAAATGGATGATTGTGTGGTCGGTCCAGGAGAGTTCCGTGGTGTGGGTCAATTTGATTTTGTCACTGGAGGAGAAGATGGTGTCGAGGGCGTGTCTGGCTCTGTGGGTGTGTTCGGAGAGCAAGTCCGATGTTGTTGAGATTCTCCAGTAGGGATGTCGAGTTGGTGTCCTTGGGGTCCTCACTGTGGAAGTTAGGGTCACCTAGCAGAACGTAGTGGAGTGAGTCGATGGGGGGTGATGATGTTGCTGATGGCACCTCAGAATGCTGACCAGGGTGCCTCTTATGGTTGTCCTGTCTTCAATGTGCAGTAGGAAGATGAGGGGCTCCTTGAAAGGCGTTGGGTCGTCATTCATGGCGGAGCATTGTATGGTTTCAATGAATATTATGGCGATTCCTCCGCCGTGCTTGTTGGGGCGATCCCGGTGTATCATCTTGTATCTGTTTTGGGTGGCAGTTGCGATGTCGGGGTTGGAGGTGGGGTTGAGCCATGTTTCCTGATGAAGGCAACATCTGGTGTGAGAGTGGTGATGGTGCCCCAGATTTCCGTGGCATCTTTGCTAAGGGAGCGGGCGTTGAGCAGGATGCAGTGTAGCTATTCTGGGTTTGGTGGTTTATAGGAAGTAGTGTTGTTGGGTCCTGTATGGGTAGGTGGTTCTGTGAGGCAGAAGAAGCGGCAGTGGTGACAGGGGAAAGGTCCTTTGGTGGAGCGCTGGAACGGCGTGCAGCAGCGGGAGTTCTGCCGTCCGGTGTTGATGTCCAGGAGCTCGTCTGTGGAGTAACAGCAGATGGTGGGAGAACCAGGGGTCCTGGTGCTGGGCATGGTCCAGGCACAGACAGGTGCAGACAGGCTTGCCTTTGGCGCAGTGCACCAATGATGAGTACGCTGCCCAACCATGCTGCAGCCTTCATCAACTAGGCCACTGGGAGGGGCGCTGGGGTGGCGGGAGTGGGACAGAGCGGGAAAAGGGCAGGAAGACGAGGCAGAAAGAGGAAGGTGCAGGGAGAGGGGCCTGGGGGCAAGAAACCTGAGGGGCGTTGTGCTGGTTGCAGGCACAGGGGCCTGACACGAGGTCTGCTGGCTGCTGCTGGCAAAGGGCAGGCTCCTAGCCCAGGAGTGACCCAGGGTAGTGGTGGCAGCGGGGAGAGCAGGAGGCCTGCCTAATGGCTGCACTTACTGCACATCCTGCGCTGGTGCATCATGGTTACCATGCTGACTTGAATGTAGTTGACTGTAGTTCTCTAAGTATATGGAGTCATGAGCAGAGATGTCAAGATGGGCAGGTCAGGTACAGCAGGGGGCAGGTTGAAAAGATAGTAACTGGTTGTCTGGGCATAGAGGCATGCATCGGACAGCTCCAAGCCCCTTTGTCTTGGCAGTGTAAACAAGCTTTGGCAATGCCAGTAGGTCTGGCATATTAATGCACTATCACGTCAGACCTAAAAATATATGCATGTTAATGACTGCCCTCCTCCCATCTGTGCTAACACCAGAGATAAATGTCATCAATTATATAGTTATCTATGACAGTTTAATTGCATTGTAATAGCACGTGCGTGTGAGCCCCTGAAAAGTCAAGCTCAGGGAGCTGGAAATAGACAAAATGATCACAGCTGTGTGAAGGGTAAGAACTTTTTTGTGGAAGCAGGCAACTTCTACCCAATCAAAATGTACACCCAGCTCCCGACATATGGGTGGAGCTAAAGTCCCGCTCCTGGCGATACTCGCAGAATTGTGTGACAGCTGCGCGGTAAACCCAGATCATAAAAATGCCCCTTTGCATCACAATGGTGCTAATCAATGCTAAACAACACCATTGCTAACGAATGAATGCTCATCGCTTTTTTTTACTGAATAGTCCAAGTTTTAATTATACACAGACTCCTTTGTATTATATACATAAAGGTTTTATAGTCATGGCTTCGTTGTCCAGCTTGTTTTGACTCAAAAACAATAACTTCAAACCGTGATTCAAACTGTAAATGTAATGTTCCTTTATGCTCACTTGTGACCATCCCCAAGTATCTTGACTTTAAAAGAACATGGTATGAAAATCAAGATTTATTCTTATATCTCAGCCATCACATATTTTGTCCGCCGGACTTCTTCAGGGGTTTCTCTTAATCACTTAAATATTGAATAGATAAAACTATGGTGCATGAAAACTCACATAAGGACGCTTACAGATTTATTTGATTTCTACTGTGTATCCTGGATTGACAAGTGAACTTTAATCTGTCCTTTCTAATGCAACTTGTATTTATCTCAGCGTCCAATGAGGGCTCCAAGTACACATGTAGACCTCCATTTGTTCACCAAAAAGAATTCCACAAACTCGGAGAGAGGCTGCAATTTCTACATTTGTTACCAATGAAAGTGAAAAAGAAAGATACATTTACATATCCTATATACACTGATAACATGCAGAATTATGGATGGGAAACAGTGAAAAACATGTTTTTCACAAAGGGCTTGGGTGACCTTAATTAGACAACAGAGTAGTGAAATAGTGCTCCTGATTAAAGCATGCTCTGCTGATTACAGTTCTCAAACTTTTTGGGAACGGTTTGAAAAGTTTGAGAACTGTAATCAGCAGAGCATACTTTAATCAGGAGCACTATTTCACTACTCTGTTGTCTAATTAAGGGTAGTGAAGACACTGTTATGGAAGCCTACTATCACTTGCAACACTTCGACAAAACAAGAGGACTGGCTTTCTTTGTAGCCCGCCTGTAGCCCTGGGCTCTACAGTACGAATGGTAAATCCCTGCACACTGCTTTGTAAGATGTCAACAGAAACGTGTTATTAAATTGGACGCTTCAAAAACGAAAATACTGTCCAGACGGGGCATGCACTTTCTTCGAAAAGGAAGGTTTTTGCATTGCCACATATTTTCCCAAGCGACATTTTTCTCCAGCAATGTTAATTGATGGGAATGACATCCAAGCCTCTGATCTCCCACACCCGCATAGAAATGCTACAGGCCTTTCTGTGAATAAAAACCTCTTTCTTCCATAGGAGCCATAAAAATATGTGCTTCATGTGACTGACATAATGGTGCTAAATATAAGATTGGTAATTCCATTAGTGGACTGTGGGGTTGTAATGCTAACTCCGAGTTTTGTTTAGTGTGAAAGGTCTTTTATTTTCATGTTTTATAATTTCCTTTAAATTCATCTTGTGTGATGACTCTCCTATTGACTTTGTGTTTTACCCTTTGTTTCCCAATTTTTATATTTTACCCTTTCTATTTAATCTCTTTACAGAAACATTTTATACATTTATATTTGCGCAGTTCCCCAGGGGATTGGTCAACCATTATGTCAGATTTCCTTTCAGGTAGGCGGCTTTATTTACATAACAAATGTTGTAGTTGTGTACAGCTGTGTATTGTTATGTTGACCTTTCAGACGTACTTAAATTGTGCCTTGTTCACAGAAGAACTTGGAGCTACTGTTTCATCTTTACAATATAGCTCACTAATAAAGGTAAGATTTATTAGAGCCAGGCACTGCAGTGACAGGAGAACGGATAGTCAGGGTCTTATGTAAGAAGGTCTCCCCTTCAACTAACTACTCCTCTGCTTACATACTAAACATTACATTCCAACATGAAACCATAATATCAGTACCACAGAACTAAGATGTCATAAGGGTTAAAGGCATACAGCCGAGGATATAAAATCTTCTTTTTCTATTAAGACCACAAAAACATAATAGAACAAATAAAAATGTAACAAAAACTGAACCTTGTATTTTCTTAGTAAAAATTTCCCACAGTGGTTTGTGATCCGATTTCACTGTGAACACGCTACCCCACAAAATCTATTTCTAAATTTGATAGCCCAGTTGATTGCAAGCTCCTTCTTCTCTGTATATATCAGTAATTCAACTCAGCCCCTCTTAATGAGCTGGAAACAGATTCTATGCTACTTTCAGTGCCTTCAACAACCTGTATTAACACTGTCCCAAGACTGTTTTCACTCAAGTCGGTAACCACAACACTACGTTGTTTGCGGAGAAACTCCTTCTCATATGTTACTCTAGCAAGCTTTCCACAGACCTGCCATAGAATTATACCCTGCAAAAAAAAGATACCTGTTCATATGTTAAATTCTGTACGGTCTCCATCGTTTCTTTCTTTGGACTGACACCACTTCCCGATATACATTGTCTCAAGTAATGGGTTTCATTTTTTTCAAAAACAACATTTCTCAGTTTTTAGTGTCAAACTGTAATCTTCAAGTCTTGGCAGTATTTTTCGTAAATGTTCATTATGCTCCTCCACTGCTTTTCCATAAATAAAATATATTCTAACCAACAAGCTTATCTTAAATAGCTGTCATGTTCCACTGAAAAACTTGAATATCCCCATGGGACTAATATAAGTGGTGACGATTTGTGATTTACTATTCAGCTTAATGTGATATTGTCAAATACAGCAAGGTATTTCTATCCAAAATCCACACATTCCCCTTCAATCTGACGTACCTGTATTTGTGATGAAGCATTTGGGTCCAGGTACACTCCATTTTCTTTTGATGAACCCATCCTAAAATGCTTTTCCCTTTAAGAGACACACACCTTGCCTACAATGACCCTACCCATGAATTCCATACAAACCTGGCTACGCCCCTTCATTTTAATATCTTGTCCCCCCATAACCTTCTAGCTTAATCTCTTCAGCGCGGCGCGAATTTTCGCGCTGTGCTGAAGATTCGAAAAACGGGTGTGGTCACGACGGAACGGTTCCGTCATCAGCACAGCCCAACCGACGCTGATGACAGAACCGTTCCGTCATAAGCATCGAAGGGGTTAATGTCCATCTTACCTAGTTTTATTCTGTTTTTCAACAGTTAGTTGTACAGTACATCAGAAACTGTGGTAATCTGTTTCACGAGTCAAACATCACGTCTATTTTCCCCTTCCATTTCAATCAACTCTGTAATTGCTCCATTCTGACTTCCCACCTGTGATCCAGCGCTCCTATTGAAAAACTGTCTCATAAACGCTACCCAACACCTCAATACTCACCATTTATCACAAAAAACATATAAAGGCCCATAATACCAATTCGACAATTTCTGAGCAACTGAATCAGGTGATCTGATTAATATATTTGCTCACTTATTACTTACACTATTATATACAACTGCAGTTTATCATCTTTGCCATGGTTTTAAACATTTATTATTTATTAAACAGATCACTAAGGCGATTGAATCAACTGATGGTAACTAGACCATGAATAAACAAGAACAGCTTGTCTTCTTCAATTCTAATTTTATTAATCATAAGGAAATAGGCATTTACGTTTTGAATCTTTATTTTATAAGCAAATAAGAAAGCAGCATTTTTAATAAGGAAATTAATTTAAAACTGACATTATAAAGCAAGCTCAGGAAAACAATGTATTAGCAAAATAACAATTCCCATTCCTTAAAATCTATTTCCCTGACTAATTCTCTCTTCATCTAAAATGGAAAAATCATTTAAAGTCTGCTGTCCTTACATGCGCCAAAGGTCCATCAGCATGTCTCAGGAATCGGAAAGTAAGAGTTTTTTCCTTGCACATAGTGTCAGACTTTATACCTTTTTCTCTAGCTAAACTTTCTACATTTTACATTCTTTTCAACAAAACCAAGCTTCTCATTGGCTGTCCAGTGTCAGTCCATTGATTAAGAATTATTATGTCACCACCGACTGTTTACCAAGTCCAGGCTTCATATAGGCCCCATTGTCTTTTATTTCCACGTATTCGGCTTCCTCAAGAATGATACTTTTCTCGAGCCTCGGACGTTTACTTCCTAACCTTGGCAGACAAATCAAGTTCCTGTCCTTGAGCAATCTCTCCATGAGCATGTTCAACACAACCAAAGAAACTGCTTTTTAATTCACAGTAACAATGCAGTAAAAATCTTCACTGCTGCGCATGTGCAATATGCTCCACTCTGGACAAGTTTCACGTCTGCAGCTCTGTCAGGCATGTTTTCTTAACCATCTTTTGGCCTCACTTTGGAAACTATAATTAAACAAACACAAGACATTAATTAATGAAAGAAATGAAACACATTCTGTTACCCTCCCTCTTTATTAATTAATCCTGTTAATTATGTTACCTAGCAGAAGCACAAATAGGCAGCATTATAATTACTTCTCCTTTATCGAACCGCAGGAACTCCATGAGCTTTTATCACAGAAGGACATAACATAAGCACATAAAATAAGCACATGCCATTAATTTAACTGCCGCATTTAATACTGACAAAGTCAATAGACAAGGTTAATTTATTATTTTTCTTTGCGTATGCAACATAAAGCACATTAGTTTTTCCCACGTATAATGATGAATGTATTCTTAATCTAAGTTGATTAATAATTTCACTACAAGCTTGTTAATTAAATTACCATTATAGGAAATCAATTTCACAAGTTTGAACAAAATCTTGTTCTTTACCTTGCTCCATCACCTGTAATACCATCTCATCACAAACTTCCTTCACTTCATTGAATCCCTCCTACATACAGCTTCTGCAAGATTTTACATAATGATCTTTCTTTCACATCTGTTGCAAAATGCTCTTAGTTGTCAGTGCAATCACTACTGTTAACCAGGTAAAGATTAATTTCACTCCTGAAATGCTGTCCTTTGAATCTGCCATCCCTCACATTCTTGTTATCAGGCTTGTTGTCTCCTACCAAATTCACTCTGATTCTCTTGCTTTTTCCCTGCAGACCTAAACCCTTTCTATACCCCATTAGACTCTACCAATACTTAAAAAGATAGCAGCTCATCTTTCGACCATAGTTCCTCCCAGACATTCTCAAATTTACAATGTAACAGAAACTGGTCTCTGAATCCTTCATTTGTTAAGGCACAAAACTTGCACCTGGAGGCTAATTCTCTGTGAGCACCAACATATTCCTCAACAGCCTCCCGTTAACCTTTTACCATTTGTCCAAAATGATACCTTTCTACAATGGTCCACTTGACAATTAGTATATTGCAAGCTTCTTTAGGCAAATGTCTTTCAAATGTTGACCTTGAGTCAAGCCTGTTTCCTAATCTGGAAAACTGTTTAGTACTTCCTGCCCCTCCGCTCCTAAACAGTGCACTAGTAAAGGTAACTTACATTTAACGCCAACATTGGTCCCACGCATTCTTGCATCATTTTTTATACTTTTTTATACTGCACCTAGCTTAATGGAGGTTTGTTATATTCTTTGTTTTAGTTTATCTTTTTAGTTTATTTGCCTTACTGTTTATGTTGATTTTTGTATTGTATATATCCTTTAAGAAGTATTGCCTTAGGTATCTCTTTACTATGTTGTAGTTGCTTAGCAATGTTGGAATGTTGGGGACTTGACTGAGTGGCACTCTGGCAGTTTGAGAGCTGTACTTGTTCCTGAGAATAAATCATCTATTAACCTACTACGTTGAACCTGTCTTCTCTGGATATAACAAGGTTCTTCAGGTTGGTTTAAGAAAAAAGAATGAGGGTTTACATTTTACAAGTGACATCTATGGTAGGATCCCTTTGCTGTATGGCACTCTGTTTAAGCTGCCCTACCTAGTGAAGTATTTCCTTAAATAGTCTCTTCAAATTGTTAGGTTTCTCACTTACGCAGCACGCAAGTTCCCTTACGATTTACTCAGATCTTTCTTTAAAACTAATTGAAGTCAAAACATTTTATATCTTTCATGCCTGAAATGATTTATTGCTGTTGGTGTGCCTGCCACAGATGTCTTTATTTAGTGAGGGCAAGGCAATTCTCCATGACCTACTCTCCAGGCGTGCCTCTCGTCATCCATTTAAGTCTGCAACACAGACTCCTTCATCCACCACTCCTATTGTACAGGGTCATTGGTTTTAGTGTGTCTGTCACTGTGACCACTAAGTTACTAGTCACACTCCTGTTCTGATTTCTCATAGGAGGCTCTCTTCCAACCTCTTGCCTGTTCAGCTCTTTTATGTTATGTTATGTTAGCCGCCATTTGTAACGCGCACTGATACTCAGAAGTGTCCCGGCGCGGAAGACTGATCGGGGAGATAGGGAGGTGTCTCTCTTAGTTGGGCCCCTCCGGAAGGAGGGTTGCACCCTACCTTTGTTCGCCTTGTTGTAGTTCTTCAAAGGAAGTCCAGCTCATCCAACGTTTTCTCAATGTAGTCACTGAAAGTTGTGCTTCTTTGATACGTGCCACTCCAGATGACGTCAACTCAAATGTGTTAAAGTGCACGTTCTGTTAGTGTGTTCTGCTGCTCGTTTCACTATCTAATGACACTTCCTGCCTGGTGCTGTCATTGAAATGCAGAGGTGTGCGTTTCACTGTCAGATTTTTGTGTCTGATTCTCCTGAGATTTCTATTCCCTGTTCTGCCTCCCATGCAGGTATATAAGTGGCTTTGGATGATACATTTAAATTACCTGAGAGTTGAATATACCCATCTTGAAGCTTTGCACTCTCAGCAGAGTTTCAGAAGCTGTTAGCTCTGCAGTTGCACCCACCCTCACTCTCTCTGTCCTATCCAGTGTATCAGCTGTGTGTATTGATATGGACCGATGGGTTGGAACAGCCACATTTGAGTACATGAGTCAAGGGACCAAGTGTGTAAACCCTCATACATTACCTAGTACTGCCTCTTGCAATCCGGCCATTGTCTAAAACCCAAGTCGCTTAGGCTGAGGGGAAAGTCTGAATTGTAGAGAATGGGCTTCAGTGGCGATTTAAAGGTAGTTACTCCACTCCTTTCTCTATTACAGCATTGCAATATTGTATTCTGATCAGGGTGGATCGTAACAAATGCTTCCTTTTCAGGTCTCACCTGAGTCAGACCTGGGGATAGGCTTCTGTATGGTTTCCTAGTCCCTGACATAAATGGTGATCAGGCCCCATGCGTTAACATGCTCAGAGTGATAAAACCTTTCAAATAGGGACCACCTGGGTCCTTGAAAGAACTAATATGGTTGGACTAAGGCATGCCACAAAGAGATCCTTTAATGTGGTGGCAGAAGTCAAATATGAGCAAGTTTCATGCTGGGACAAAAAGTTCTGATCTTCCTGGATCGAGGTACCCAACAAAGAAAGCAAGGGCTTCAGGAAGTTTGTAAAAATGTCTTGAAGACTGGTGCAGAGACATTGGTCTGACAAAAAGCCTAATTGAAGATGACTTTCGGAGGGAAGGTCCATATGATTACCAGGTTCAACACATTAAAAACGAGTTGGAAAGTATGCGGAGGGTTGTTCCCCGGCCAGGGGCCTAGTCCATTAAGAATCTGTGAGTTTATGTCCGTGTGGGCTGCTGTCAGAACTTCAGGTACCTTTTAATCCGCTTGCTAGCAGGTGTGCCCTGTGATTTTCGAGAGCTTATGGTTTGTCCCTTGAGTAATATACCATTTCAGCTGTTTGCAAGAACACTCTTCCCCCAAACACCCCTCGTCTTTCAGTGTGGTACCAGAATATCTTAACCAAAATACTGTCTGATAGAGATATTGTGCACCAAAATATTGTTTGAAAAAATATTGCCACATTGGACATAATGATAGACCATTTACACCCAAAGTGATATTTTTGTAAACGATATTTATGACAATATTTCTATCCATATTTTTGCTATCTGTATTCTGATATACAACCTCCCCTCTCCAACTTTGGGGTTAGCTTCACTCATTGGCCAGAATCTTACGAAAACCTTGTGTATGCTTTGCTTAGAGCTTTTACTTAAGTATATATTTCCGTTTGAGTAGTTGCCACCATTTGTGCATTCTGAGTCCAGTAAAATGTTTTTTAAAATATATATGTAATAATTACTTAAAAATGTAATGGTCTGAAATTGAAACATGCTTCATTGTGTCATATTCAATGCTTTTGTGATTTTAACACGTTTCTCTGAAATGAGTATGTATTCACAGTTGTTTTCATCCAAAAGTTGATCCATTCCTTAGATGAGCAGAAAGTAGCCAGAGAATCCTAAACCTGTCATTGGTAAACGAGCCAAGATAAAAGAGAAGTCAGAACAGATATTGCCAGAACCATAGAAAGCATTGGGCCCGATTCACAGAATGAACTTAAGACTCAATCTTAAACTTACTACTATTTTGGTATTCACAGAATGCACTTACTACTTTTGGCATTCACGGAATGTACTTACTACTTTTGGTATTCACAGAATGAACTTACTACTTTTGGTATTCACAGAAGTTAGGATTTTGTCTTAAGTCTGTCTTAAGTCTGTCTTAAGTCTGTCTTAAGTCTGTCTTAAGTCTGTCTTAAGTCTGTCTTAAGTTTGTCTTAAGACAAACGTAAGACAAAATCCTAACTTCTGTGAATACCAAAAGTAGTAAATTCATTCTGTGAATGCCAAAAGTAGTAAGTGCATTCTGTGAATTCCAAAATAGTAGTAAGGTTAGGATTGAGTCTTAAGTTCATTCTGTGAATCGGGCCCACGGTGTGCAAAATATGTTCTCTTTTTCAATGCATTTTCACGTAACTTTGGATTGTAAGAAAATCTATTCCTTTTCGCTACTGGCTTAGAAGAATTTATTCTGATGGATACTCTTAACCGCAGGTTCCAACCTTAAAATACTGCCCAGGTGCCAGACTGGATCCGGAAATCTTTCACCACCAATGGTCCTGCACAGTTGCGGCCTGCATTAATGATTGGACTAGGGGTTACGCGGGGAGGGGGTGGGGGGTTAATTTAATAAAATTAAAAAACTTAACTCCGCCTCCGGTCCCGGACTCCCGCATCACGCCTCCTGCTCTCCCTGCTAAAACGAAGCAGCCAAAGGTAGCCTCCCTCTCTTCCCCTAAGCCGTCCTTACAGGCGTCTAGGTGGAGGCCGTTTTCTACATGCAGGCTGCGCAGCAGCCTACATGAAGAATACAGAGATGTGCTATGACTGGTTTGGTCGGCCCTGGGGCTTCCTCCCCGACACGCCCACACACCCACCGACAACCAGGCATACCCTTCTTCTGCTTTCTCGCAGTGCGAAAATCAGTAACGTAAAATGGAATTTGTACCATTTTACATTTCTGCTTCTCGCACTGCGATAAAGCAGTGGAGCGACACTCAGACGCCCATGTGGAGGAACTCCCCCTGGTCCTGCATGCCACCAAGTGGCACTGTGCAGCTCCGCAGAGACTCCATACTGCCTCGGACGTGAAGGAGCCGTGCCTCAAATAAGCACTACCCCTTTGCGCTGACGTCAGTTCCTTTATTCCATGCCTTCTGATGCACATCCGGAACACCACTCACAGTTTCGCCAGTTCCAGTGAGCCTGGGAACAATGGCCTAACCTAAGACCTGTTTCATGCCATGCCCAGACTGTAGAAAACAGATGTCAGTCACAGACCTGCACGTGGTGTATCTCTGGTGTTTAGGCTCAGGATGTAACTCGGAATCATGCAACCACTGCGCCCTCATGCACCCAAAGGCAATACAGAGCGGAGAAATGAAGCTGTACGTCACCAAATTCAAGAGGAAGCCGTGGGCTACATTATCTTTTTGGTTTTGATTCTGACCAAAGCTTGCCACCATCCACAGCTGATGATGGTGGGGAAGGAGGAGGTACCCCTACATTATGGTGACCATTTTTACATGGACTTACAGGACAACATTTGGACCTCCAATGGAGGAAAGTGTATCATTTGCAGTGGTAATCTGACCAACAGCGGAGTTCATGGATCAACAACTGCCCAATATTGAGGTTCAAATAATTGTCCTTGCAGAAATCTTATAACCTGGGCCAGCCACATCTGAGCCCTTGCTACCTTTCAATGAATTCCTTGCCGGCACTTTAATGGGCACCTGGCCAATGCCTTGTTCTTGCCCATCGGTGATTAGGCAGGTGGCCAGACATCACAGACGTGGATGTCCATCCGAAACTGAGAAGACATACAGGCATCTCTCATGGATATGCCTTTCAATCACTCTCACCTGTTCAGCAAAAATGTTGATTCTGCCATAGAATGCTTACATCAAAGTAGAGCCATGGCACACTTTCCGAATGTTTTGACCCCCTGCTAACCAGTTTCCTCACAGTGAAAGAAATTCTGAGTCTAATGTATGGGGCTGGCATATAGGCACCGTCAGTCTCCCCAGCCACTGCAGGAGTACTCCCAGTCCACAGCCATAAATCTGGCAGGCAATATGCCAGCCACACCACCAAACTCCTCTGGACCGACCACCGTTGCATCCACTTCGCCTTCCAGAAGCCCACCACACACCACCGCACCCAACAGATCCCCCGCCGCTGCAGGAGCAAAATCACCGAAGACCAACTACATGCAAACCTCGCTATCAGCCCACCTACTGAACCATCCAACACCGACGACGCTGCCCACAGCCTCAGACGCTGGATCGAGGACTGCGCCAACACCCTCGCCCCGCTGAAGAAACCCCCCACAGAGACACCAGCAAGAGGGCCAGCTGGTTCATCTCAGAACTCCTAGCCTCCAAGCAATCCTGCCGGAAACTAGAGAAGAATTGGCACAGTGAACAAACTCCGGACAGCCGATTCAGCACACAAGGACGCCATCCACAACCCCCACCACCTCATCAGGGCGGCCAAGAGGATCTCCTTCAAAGACCACCTCGGCAACAACGCACACAATAGCAAAGAGCTCTTCATCATCGTGAAGGAACTCTCCAACCTCAGCTCCAACACCAATGACATCCCGTCGTCGCAAGCCTTGTGCGACTCCCTCGCCACCTTCTTTCACCGCAAGATAGCAGACATCCACGACAGCTTTAACACCCAGACAGCCCCAAAAACAGCAACACAACAGACCCTCCGCACACCATCAACCACGACCCCCTGCTAGCCTGGGCCAGCGTGAGCATCAATGACACCATAAAGACCATGCGCACAATCCACTCCGGCTCTCGGTCAAACCCATTCCCGCACCACGTCTTCAACAGAGCAAGCAGCTCCATCGCAACCCACCTGCGCAACGTCATCAATCTCTCCCTCGAGACCGAGACCTTCCCAGAGATCTGGAAACATGCCGAGATCAACGCCCTACTCAAAAACTTAAGGCAGACCCAAGAGACCTCAAGAACTTCTGGCCCATCTCTCTTCTCCCCTTCCCAGCCAAGGTCATGGAGAAAACCGTCAACAGACAGTTAACCCGATATTTCTAAGAAAACAGAATCCTGGACCCTTCCTAGTCAGGGTTCCGCTGCAACCACAGCACCGAGACTTCCCTCATCGCCGCCACAGATGACATCAGGACCCTGCTGGACAACGTCGAGAACGCAGCACTCATCCTCCTAGACCTCTCTGCCGCCTTCCACACCGTCTACCACCGCACACTACGGGCACGCCTCCACGCCGCATGGATCCGAGACCAGTTTCTAGATTAGACCACCTCCTTCCTCTCCGGCAGAACCCAGAGCGTCCGCCTCCCCCATTCCATTCCAAAGCCTCCGAGATCATCTGCGGCGTACTCCAGGAATCCTCCCTCAGCCCAACGCTGTTCAACTTTTACATAGCCTCGCTCGCACACGTAGCCCGACAGCACAAATTCAACATAATCTCCTACGCTGAAGACACTCAGCTGATCCTCTCTCTCACCAAGGACCCCATCACTGCTAAAGCCAACCTCCACGAAGGAATGAAGGCCATCGCCGGCTGGATGAAGACCAGCCGTCTGAAGCTGAACTCGGACAAGACGGAGGTCCTCATCTTAGGCTCTAACCCTAAAGCCTGGGCCGACTCCTGGTGGCCTACGGCACTGGGGGCAGTCCCGACACCCACCGACCATGCACGCAACCTAGGATTCATCCTCGACTCAACGCTCTCAATGACCAAGCAAGTCAACGCCGTCTCCTTCTCCTGCTTCAACACCCTCTGCATGCTCCGCAAGGTCTACAGATGGATCCCGACACATACAAGAAAGACAGTCACCCAGGCCCTCGTCAGCAGCAGACTCGACTACGGAAGCGCCCTCTACACTGGAGCCCCAACCAAGCTCATCAAATGACTACAACGCATCCAAAACGCTTCGGCATGACTGATCTTCGGCGTACCAAGCCACGGCCACATCACCCCCCACCTGAGAAATCTGCACTGGCTCCCCGTCAACAAGAGGATATCCTTCAAGCTCCTCACCCATGCACACAAGGTACTCCACAAGACCGGCCCAGCCTACCTCAACAGACGGCTCTCCTTCTACATCCCCGACCACCAGCTACGCTCCGCTGACCTCTCACTCGCCACTGTCCCCCGCATCCGAAGAACAACCACCGGGGGGAGATCCTTCTCTCACCTCGCCGCCAAGACATGGAACACCCTCCCACTGAGCCTACGACAGACCCAAGACCTGCTGACCTTCAGGAGGATACTCAAGACCTGGCTGTCCTTCCAATTCCTTCCTCTATGGAAGCAGCCACCAAGCCACTTGAGCTTGCCATTAGAGGCACACAATCACAGTTGACAAGGCTAAATCCTACCTTTTCTTTCTGCTCCACCAACCATTCTCCCACTTCAGAGTGATTCTCAGGGAAACACGTGTCCATTCTATTGTAAGAGGTGCAAGTTTACTTCCAAAAGAGCCACAGAGCGGGTTCCAGAGTTAGAAACTGGAGTGTTGATACTCTTGCTATCTCTTCGGGCTAAGAACTGAGCCCCATCTCAGGCCGTTGTGCTCGGAATGCCGTCCTATGGAAGGATAAAATGCTCCTTCAGTTTCATATCTGGTCTAGTCTGGCAACTGGATGGTGTTCTCAGCCCTGCAGGACACATTTTCATACACCAGTCATGCAGTCTCACTGACATTACCTGTGGTTCAAGGTGGACCAAGAGTATTTTTCAGTTTGCTGTGCCCCCTTCCCCCACACCAGTGCCCCTAGTGTGTTCACATTGAAGATTGGCAGTAGCCTCAGCCATCACTTGAAGTCGAAGATACTAGTTTTCTCCTACCTTGACGACTGGCTGTTGAAGGCAGGTTCACCACAGTCCGTCGTAGATGACCTCCAGATGACGTTGAACCTCCTGACATCATTGAGGTTCATGACCAATGAGTCAAAGTTTCACCTCACTCCTTCACAGAGGCCTCCTTTTATTAGAGCTGTCTTGGATACAGTACAGTTCAGGGCCTTTCCTTCATTGCAACAAGTCCACGACCTTCAGGCTATTACCTCGATAGTTCATTCTCTGCTTTTTCTCTCGGTGAGAGCAGTTTTGGGGCTTCTTGGTCTTTTGGCCTCCTGCATCCTCCTTGTCAGCTACCCAGGTGTCATATATTCAGGCTCTAAAATAGAATTTGAAGTTCCAGTGGGGCGAGTACCTATGAAACCTATTGCATGCGATTCAGATTTCAGGGAAGACTGCACACAGACTGCAGCAGTGCCTACTCCACCTCAACAGGACAAGTGGCAGGCCCATCCCCCTTCCCCAACCAGAGGTGATGGTGGTGATGGAGCATCACTGCTGAGTTAGGTAAGTTATCAGAGGGAGATGGAGATCAGAGCACTCTGTTCTCTAGCAGAAACCAAGTGCCATAATCTGTTGGATTTGCGGGCCATTCGTCTTGCGTTGAAGGCTTTCCTGCGAATCATCAAGGGTAGGCTGGTGGAGGTTCTCACAGACAACACAACATCCATGTGGTACTTACTGTAGCAAGCAGGGTGGAGTCAGGTCCTGGGTCCTGTGCCAGGAAGCAGTGAGCCTCTGGAGTTGGCTGGAGCATCAGGGCATTTCCTTGATTGTGATCCTCCTGGCATGCTGCATGAATGACAGGGGGAACAAGCTCAGCTGGCGGCACCTACATCACAAATGGCATCTACATCCTGAGGTGGCACAGGGATTCATGCAACAGCGGTGAGAACCCTGGCTAGATCTTTTCACCACCAATGAAAATGATCAGTGGTTAAATGTTTTCGCACAAAGGCGTTTCAGTGAATCGACTCACTTGGTAATGCATTCCATCTGGAATGGAACATGGGACTCCTATATGCTTTCCCACCATGACTCTCCTACGTTCTGAAAAAGAAATCCAGAATGAATGGGCATAAGCCCTCCTAGTGGATCCAGATTGGGCTAGGAGAGCATGATACCCAGAATGTCTGGGCATGAGCAGCTGTCTGCCGATCAGACTACCACTTTGGGAGGATCTTCTGTCAAAGCAGCAGGGCAGGCTCTTCACTCAAACCTGCACAATATACACCTCAATGAGTCATTGTTGAGCGGCAGCAGGTAACTGCACTGGATATCATCCTTGCTGCCGGGCGTCCTTCTACGAAGTTCATTTACTGTGGTCAGTGGGACAAATTTATGGCCTGGTGTGGAGTCCGCAGGGCAGTCCCTTTACAAGCCAAACTATTGGATGTTCTATTGTTCATTTTCTTTTTGGTCCAAGAAGACATTGCAGGGGGCACTATAAAAAAATATTTGCCAGCCTTTTTGAGTTTGCCTGACCAGCCGTCCTTGTGTTGTGATGGGGTTTATTAAAGGTGGGACTTTTACTTTATCTTGGTGTTTCTCATGTGTAAGTCTCTCGAGCCGATGCACAGATGCGCATTGCATCTTCTGAGTCTAAAGACTATTTGCATTATTGTGATTACTTCAGTTCAATATGTGCGTGAACTTCAGGCACTGTCTGTGCAACCACCCTAAACTACCTTTTTTCTGAACAAACTGGTGGTGAGGACTCTGGTGATCTTACCTAAAGTACTGACTCACTTCCATTCATCATCCTATCAGTGTTCTTCGCCCCTCCTCACATCTCTAAAGAAAAGGAGAGACTAGACCCCAAAAGGTCTTTAAGCTTTAATATTGATCGTATGAAGGAACCCCATGTGGATGATCAACTGCTTTTTTATTTCTCAGGGTGAAGAAAGAGAAGGATAGTCCTCTGTATTAAGATCTGCTTTGTATTGGCTAAGAAGCAATCACAGAATGTCTGAATGCCAGTTCCACCGGGGCTAATACTGTAATCACTGTGTTGGCAAGCAGAATGCCTGTCCTTGACATCTATCAGGCTGTGATGTGTGCGTTAGTGCCTTGACAGCCAGGCCCCTGACAGAAAGGGCGTTTTACTCACTTGGTTCTACAAGACTGTTTTAGTATGAGTCTTCTCCACTGCCTATAGCTGGGGAACTACTGCTTTGGTATTTATTACAAGGTGATCAGTTAGAAGTATCCATCAAAAGAACAAGTTTCTTACCTTAGGAAACAGTCTTTCTGGTGGATAACCACCGATTCCTCACTACCCTTCTACCTTTCCACCACCACATTCTGTGGAGTGGCCTCTTTTTAACAAGCAAAAAATTGTGCTTCTTATATGCGTTTTCACTCCCTTCTAGGAATGTATTGAGTCAATGCAGAGTTGCGTAGCGCTACTCAGGGATGCGTGGTCACCCATCAAGAAAAGATGATGGATATGGTGGGGTTCCTGTTCATTTCTTTATTGGGCAAATCATCATCCAAGATTATTTTGCAAGCTTGTGAGTTCTAGCTCATCTATTGGCCTTGCCCTTCTGAGGGTGCAGTTCTGAAGTTGATGTCTTCCAGGGCTGCGCTTTCAAAGTGCCAAGAGTGCCAGGTTACCCAATTACTGGTGCACCCCTGCCCTCTGGAACCATGCAAACCTGTAAACCAAAAGTAAGATTGTTCTAATTGCTCTCCCAGGAATTACCAGAGGATTGATTTGCCCAGAGACCCAGTTTACTCTGCGATTCAACCGCTCATGTATGCACTCTTAGAGTCGCACATTATTAGCATCACTGGTCGTCTCACTCTGAACACAGAAGTAGTGGCGTTTGCTGGCAATGTAAAAATCAAGTGTATATGATATGGCAAAACTGATAGCTGAATTATAGTTTTTATATGGACCTGCCATTTTCTTTTCTTTGACAAAGTAAGGCATGCTGTGCTTGAGTACATGCACAGAAAGTATTGTAAAATTAGTCAACTACTCTTGATCATTTGAGACCTTCGGACAACAGTCCCATCCTTGTTAACAGCTAAAGGGGTTGCGCTCATGTATAAGATGAGCATCAGCCAATCAGAATCTATTCTGTTCTCTTGGCAGTAAGTCTTTTGAGTTCAATCTGCGCTAGTATGCCTCCATCAAGATCTGTATTCTTTAATCAATTTCACGTCTGTCAATTTGTCCCCCCTAAATTATTATTTTGTTAATTTACATTTTTTAAAATATTGCGATTATATAAAAACACTGCAGTCGAGTTTGAAAGCATTTCTTCGTAGAAAGGTAAACAAAGTCTTGTATATGCCTTATAAAACATTTCAATTCAGTATAGACATGGAATTCATCTTGAAAGAAAATTCGCAAAACTATTTTAATTACATACCATTTAAAATATGATATAAGCCAGGGAGCAGAGTTAAGATGGGATTCTAAAGGGGAGGGGGCATGTATTTTTTCCAAAAATATTGGAGAACAATTACTGTTTGTTTATTATTACCTTTTACCTACGTAAATTAAAGTATCTAACATTTGAAACAATTTAATGCTGATCAGTTGTATCTTACGCTTTGCCGAATACGCTGGCAAAATGCTATTGGAGAGAGTTTCAATCAGCTTGTGCCCTCTTGGCTCTTCATACAGAATGGGGCACCATAGTTTTCAGACTACTGACGTAGTTTGTAGTTCCCATGCCTTTTCTCGTATAGTGGTTATGCTACAGGACTATTTTGTCTGTAACTTTCCATTTTCATTCTCTGTGGACTCCCCCACTTCCCTACTTTCTAAGTTATGTAGATACTATTTCTGTATCCGTCTACACCTTTCAAGGTTAAGCTGTATCCATTTACCCTACTTGGATATGATGGATTATTTTTATTTGGAATGCATGTACCAGTGCTCTTGGTATGCTGCCCTTTGGCCTTCATGTCCACATCTTCTTGGATACCTTTTACTCTTATGTCTCACAGGAATGCTTGGACAGGATCAAATTGTTTTGCAGGAATAGGAATCGCACTCATGTTTACTAGAGCTGGCTAAGGGAGCGTGGTGCTGAGTTAGCTTCATCATCCCATTTTTGAGGACGTGAACAAGTTGAATACAGTGATACTGTTGAAACTATTATGACAACATTCTTTGACAAAAATCAAACTGGAGAAAATCTTTATTTTCAAAATATTATTATGTATTTTCATTACATCGAGAAAATGCATAACTAAAAATATCGTATTCCAGTGCAGGGATTTAAAAGTAAACATTTGAAAAAGAGATATAAACCTGTCACATTTCCTAAAACTAGGCCAAATGAAACTAAAAAATATTCACCAAAAATAAATAAACTAAATCATACAGAAACCTGTGGCAACAGGATGCAGTGATGGCAGGTAAAGTCTGTTGACTATTTCTGTGGCAGGAGTCTTCCGTCTCCAATTGAGAATTTTCAAAGGAGAAGACAACGTATTTGAGTTAAGGAGTACGCACCAGAATATAAGTCGTAAGGTGAAGATTCAGTCAGGGAGCAAAGGTAGAGTGGGGAATTTGCATACAAGCCAACTAAAAAACGAATTTCTAATATAAGCCTTGGAGAGCAGGAATTGATAAGAGAAGGAGATGGAAATGTAGGAAGTTACTGTGAGGTAGCAGGATGTCCATGAAATTTGATATAAAAAAAGGGTCAGAAAGTGCCTTTTCAAATAAAAGCAGAATACAGCCAGAATAGAGCTTTCCATCCAAACTGGTAGTCAAAAAGATCGATTCATCAGTTAGGAAAAAACGTTTAAAGTGGTAAATTGTTCAGAATAGTTCTGTTAGCCTGCAATTGTAAGACAAAAACATTTATCAGTGTTTTTCTCCAATACTTAGCACCGTCAACTAGTCAGGTACGAAGTAAACAATACAAAAATCCTAAATGAAGAGTGGGCCTTTTGCTTGCTTCTCAGTATGTCTTCTTTAGGGGAAATTGAATATGATTTGCTCGCTATTGCATTGCGATGTGACCCATCATAAGGGCTGAATAACTGAGTCCTGCAGTACAAGAATTGTTATAGATGACGTTAATCACTGGGAAGTAACAGAGACCCTTTTTAGGTCGAGCCTGGGCTGCACATACACTGACTGCTATGTGAGCCTTGCTGTATTGAGTATGGAATAGAAGCCCCGCCCACTCTCCAGCTACATTTGTAATTGGCTTGTGTCATTGTCCTTCGTTAATACTGGCTTCTGATTAATTCATAGGCTTGTTAGTCCCTCCTTATCTTCATTTGTAATCTCCTATGAGGGCTGGTTGTTACAGGGTGAGTCTTTTTTAGTCTGTAAGCACTATTTTCTTTAAATTTACTGCAGACACAGACATTCTTTCCTGCAACATTCAACGCGCCATGCGCGCTTTCACTTTCTAAGCAGCTGGGCCAATGGCGTCTGCTTCTTTGAACAGGTCTTGCATTTACAAGAGTTTGAGCTACTGACATTGTACACGACAATGCCTTTTATTTATGTGCTAATTATCAAAACATGTAAACAAAAGCCAATGTCACTCATAATGCCAATAGCTTAAACTCTTGCAAATGCGAGATCTATTGCATTGAAAATACTTGTTCCTTTTGATGGCGCTCTTGTCCTAAGCTGCCCCCATCTGCTTCAGCCCAGCTGTGACCCACATAAAGGATAGATTTTTTGGGGGGAGGGATTGGTTCAAATTGTCAACCACATCTCTGAATTTTGGAACCATATACCTATGTAAGCTTTTCATAAAACTATATAGCTAGAGATATCTGACTCTCAACATGAATTCATACTGTACATGTTCACAGGTTGTGTCACTGAGTTTCATGTTAGGTGAAGTGTGCTAGCCTGCAGCCAAATGCCCTTTCAAATATTAAATTGCATTGAGCAATAGAGCCTTTTCAAACAGATCCATCATTACTCAATGCAGAAATAGTCATAACCCTTGGCGTCATGAATATTATTGCACCATGCTCATTGCCTTCCAGCCAGAACCTCCAGGCCCATTATATTCAAAAGAACCTTTCCTCCCTACATTTTTAAGCAACTAAAAACAATCACAAATGTGATTTACACTTTATTTCAAAAGGGAAATATGCTTCTCTGTTGACTACAATGACGCCCAAGTGCTCTGACAGATTTACTGAATCCCTTTCCATCAGTCCAGTACATTTGATTAATTTAGCATGTTATGCTTAATATCTGCACTTATTTCTATGCACCACCAAAATATAATAGTCCTAAAGAAATAATATAGTAGACATTTTTCTCCCTTGTCAACTCGACTGTCAGATAGGTGTAGAGATTTATATCCACATGCGCAAAGACTAGGCAAGACTAGCAAAGTCTGGGCCCACAAGCTTCTTGGACTGACTTTCCTTGGCATATATTTAATCACACCTTTCTGTCATTTTCAATGTATTTGTTATGCGCTAAACCAACCAGAGAACAGGCATCCAGGCAGTAAGAACCCAACCTGAGGAGCAAAGACTAATCTGTTTCCTGAAAAGGAAGATTTCGTTATTTATGTACACTAGAACAAGGAGCAAGTTCCAAAGTTTGTTTTAGTTAACAACACTTACTGCTTGAGCTCCGATCACTATAGATGCTTGTAAAGTGGTGGCATCTTGTGGACCTGGCTCTTTTTTGTAGGGTGTCACCCAGATTGTTGCGTTCTGGTGATAAACCAGTTTTTGTTGGTATTGGTACTCTGTGATGTTTGCTCCTGTTAACCAGTGATAATGTGCTTGTGCTCTCTCGCTAAAACATAGCACAGTTGCACCTACCTGATTGGTACATATAATTTACTTGTAATTCCCTAGTAAATGGTACTACATTATGGCCTGTAAATTAATTGCTACTAGTGGGCAGTAGCACTCATTGTGCCCCCCACTAAAGTTGCCTTTTAAAACATGTCTGAGGCCTGCACTACAGCCTGTAGTGAAGTTTTTAACTGCCATTTCCACCTGGCAAAGTAAACCTATTGTCAGGCCTAAACCTTCCTATTTAATACTTATAATATACCCCTATGGTAGACCTTAAGGGCTCGTGGGTGTACATTGTATTTAATAAGTAGAACATGTGCGTTTAAGCTTTGTATGTCCTGGCAGTGAAAAAACCCTAAAATAATTTTTCACTGCTGTAAGGCCTATCTCTTCCATTGACTAAAACTGGGTTACCTTTTTATATATTTAATAAGTGATAACTTTATTGGTAGCAGGCAGCTATTTACACTCAAATTAATTGTAATTTAAAATCCGCTTTAATGGTAAATTTGAAATTTAAGTTACAATTCTGAAAATTCCACAAGTGTGACTGGGACTTGAAACGCGCCAGCACATTTTTCTTCCATTGAGCAAATACCAACTTATGAATACAAGCAGCGTTGAGGGATATTTAGTGTTGACTTAACCTCAACGGCATTTATGTTTGTTCCGAATGGCTAGCATCCCTTTAAGGACCATATGAACTACATACAATGGGATTGCTTTATGTTTGATGTTCTTGAAACAACCGACTGGTGTATTGTTTTGTTGTATTATTTTTAAATTATTGGCCTGCATTATTTGTAAAGTACTGTGTATAGTGTGCTGTTAGTCATGTTCACAATTTATTGTCTTACATTTATTAGAAACAGAGTGTTTTCTCCATTTCAGACTCATAAGAAATGAAAAAAAAATAACACTATGAAATGATGAAGTAATGGCTAAATAAATAACCAGAACCAATGAAATCATATATTGGCCCTTCGTCTGTTTAAGAAGATAGCAGCACAAAAAATGGTAGCTAGGTTCCTTGTCGTACTACTACTTTAACAAGGCCAAATCTAGCTACTAATATTTGGCCCTCTCCCTTTTACGACTGTTAGGAATTTGGCTTTTACTTGTCTTAAACATTTGTGCCTTCTGGCAGTGCTCTGGGTCACATGACTGTGAATGGCTCTGCTATTGGGGTTTGTGTATTGCTTCCAGTCAGTAACGCAAAGGGGCCTTTTGTGTGGACAGGCTGGGCTATCCTGGCTAGGTAACTGGGAGGGGCTGTAACCAGCCCCCCTTAAATTCCAAAGGGCTTTGCCTCCTGCACACATACAAAGAAATCTGACACCGGGCCTGCCATATCTTTTGTCAGTGAGACAGTTTGGAGCACTGACTGGGGATGGGGAAGAACTTTCCAAAACCAGATATGGCAGTAGGACATGGACTCCCCCACGACCCTCCCCACACACATACAAAGGCTGGCACCAGGTATAAATTCTAGAACCCCAGAGCCACTCATCAGAACACTCCTGGACCTGTGGACATTACGGAAGAAGGACTGCTGTGCTGCTGAGGGCTGCCTTGCTGTCTGAGAAGGAAGACTGGACCTGTTTACCTTCAAATGAGAATAATCTGAGTGACTCAAAGGTTCCAGTGGCTGACCTCCTGCATGAAGCAACATGGATATAAGTAGTTCCAGAGGCCTCCCTGCAACTGGCTAGCTGAACTGTTGTACTGGACCTCATACTGAACCTACCTGAGCCCCACTGACCTCTGCTGGAATGAGTTCCTGATCCCCAAGCATCACCCCCAAAGTTCTGGACCCTTGGCTAGCATCAGTCTGAACACCTCCAAAGAAGAAGAGGTTAAACCCAGAAGTTTGGGCTCTTCATGAAGAGCCCCTTCCCAGCGAGACTCTACTGCCCGCGACGACAGCCAATACAAAGCTCTGGTGCAACCTGCTCTTCACGCTACAGTGACACTCTGGGTTACACTATCAGCCACACGTAGTGACCCCCCCAATGTGAAGCTCCAGCAACTACGTCTGCGCTGCCCAACAGACTCTTGACTTTACAGTGATGACACCCTGTCATGCCTGTCCTGCTCTTCTTCATGCTACAGTGATGATATCCGTAATTCTCTGCCTGCTCCTCGCTGCCCTTCCACTGCAAATAGAACTCTTTGCAGCGGACTTTGAGAACATAATTTTTTCAGCCGGACTAACCTGGTCCCTGTACCAAACTCCACTCCATCACAACCAGAATCTGACAACAGGCCTTCCATGTCTTTTGTCACCCAGAAAGCTTGGAGCCTTGACCTTGAGAAGGGGAAGGCCTTTCCAGACCAAGATGGGGGTTATGATAGAGAATCCATTGCACACAAAATCTGGTACCAGGTATGAATATTGGACCTCCGAAGCCACTCATCTGAACACTTGTGGACCTGTGGACATTACAGTTGGACTGCCCCACTGCTGAGGACTGCTTTGGTGTCTGAGAAGGATGACTGGACCTGCTTATCTTTATCCCAGGTCTAACCTGAGTGACTCTGGTTAGCTGACCTGTGTGAGCTACAGGGACATATCAAGCGCTAGAGGCCTCTCTGCAACTGCCCAGATGACCTGGTGCACTAGACCTGCAATTTGGCCTGCCTGTGCCCCGTTGCCCTCTACTAGACTGAGTTCCTGATCTCCAAGAGGCGTCCTCCTAGTACTAAATGCCTGGCTGGCATCAATCTGAGCATGTCCAAAGAACAGGAGGTGAAATCTTGAAGCTTGGACTCTTTGCGACGTCCCCCAACAGAAAGCTCCAGTGCAACCTGTTCTTCATGCTAAAGTTACAACCGGCAATGCAAGATTTTCACTACGCGCAACAGCAATGGCAGACCATGGTGACCACCAACATGAAGCTCCAGCAACAACTGTCCGTGATGCCTGCTCCCCATGCTGCAGTGATGAACATTGTGACACTCTCCCAGCTCCTCGCAACCTCCTTCACCATGTATGTAACGTTTTGCGCTGGACATTGAGATGGTAACATTTTTAGGAGGACTAACCTTGTCCTTGTATCCTGCTCGTGCTCAATCACAATCAGCCTCAACTAGTGACATCCCCTTGGTCTAGTAAGACTAGATGACTGTGAATGATGCTTTGTTCTTTTTGGCACTATTTCCACTAGAACATTAGGATTTAGATATTTCCAGTTCTACTGATTGGCTTTCTGTCATTCTGGTATTATTTTATTTATTTGAGTGTACTCTACTTTTCTAAATTTGCTTGAGATTTTACTACTGTTGTGTTTTCACTTTATTTCTGTTTGTGTACTGCTTAAATACTTTACACATTTCCTCTAAGTTAATCCTGACTGCTTTGTGCCAAGCTGCCAGAGGGTTAAGCACAGGTTCATTTAGTGACTATTGTTGTTCACCCTGGAAAGGATTGTGGTTGTTTCTTCCAACCCCCTCAACCAATAACCCACTTTCTTACGCATCTAATTACATTAATTTAATTTCTAAAGCAAATAACGAATAGTACTAATTAATCAAGACAGTTGTCTTTGACCTTTGAAGGCTTGGCTCTCCTTCACAATTAATCAGATTTAGTCTATTAGAAAGGGACCATACCTCTTTCAGTAGATCATTAAAAACAAAGGGAGGGCAAGAAAGGTTTACCCATGAACCGTTCCCTTGCTGCTGGTTTTCACTTTGAGGAAAATTAAATTTTGGCCATGTTGTGTTCCCTAGCGCGTACCCCACCGACTCCATGTACCAGCTTAAAGTGCATGTAACTTCCCTCCTGTGTCAGCTATGAAGACGCAAATACATTTGCGTCCAACGTTAACATGTCCTCTTCCAGATCCACCATGAATGGATTATATAGTCCGTTCCTAAGTATGCTATGCCACTGTCTTTTTGTAGTGCACTTTTCGTATTTTTCCTGCTCTAGCAAGAGTAGGCCCTGAATTCCTGCCATCTGAACCTCTTTTGTGGCTCCTGACTCTGCCCAGGCTACCTCTGTACTCGTGAACTCTGTCCTACTTTCAGCGCGGCCCCTCGCGCTCAGCTCAAGCCTGCTTTCTGCCAAGACTGACTATAACCTTCGAGTTATCTGTTCCGCTCCTCGAGAATGCATTCCTGCCTACTAGATCCTGTAAACATCCTCTCCAGCTGCAGAACCAAAGGGCCGACCTGTCTTAACGCAAGTAAATCATAGCCTCTGTTGCCATGCTTCCATGGAAGGCCCCGTGCCCCACGCTTCACATATAGACACTCAGGCGCTTATACACGCATCCACAGTTAGTGTAGAATAGCTTCTGCCCTAGAGACCTTTCCGCCCAGATAGTCTAGTTCCTAAACATCAGATATCAGATATGATAGAAGTACAAGTTGATCTGACATGCCAGACTTCTGTCTCTTTCCGTCAGTGTGAATGTCAAGTCCCCTGCACCCCGTCAATCACACGTCATGCAGCTGCGCGCGCATCCAAGCTTCCGATTTTCTGCTGACATTGCAACATTCTGTTAGCACCACCCCTTGGTGCCACCCACTTGCGTCACCTATCAGTGACGTTTCTAGCACACACCTCTAGTTCATGCCTAGTTTACGCCTCTTGATGATGTACTAGTACCACGTGTATACTGTTATCTTGTCTTCTCTCAGCTGTTACGCCTCTTACATTGATTCTCATGGTATAAATCGAGTATATAAGCTATGTATTATCAATAAAATTCAGCGCTCTATCCCTTCTGACACCCCTGTGGTGGTCAGAACATGATATCCTGATTCCTTTATGAGGAATAAAACCCTTAGAAACTCTAACACCACGGACTCTGTTTTCTTTCATTCTGATTGAGTTATCATTGATTAAGTACTTACCTGCATAGAAATTAAGAGAGTAAATTAATTATTTACGTCATTTTGGCGCCCGAATAGGGACCCCTCCCCCACCTCACGCGCCGGTTGGTGCGTTGCAAACTCTGTCCCCTGCCATCAGTTAGACGGAACACACGTGTACTGGCAGGATTTCCTGCATCTCCCTCTGACCCACGGAGGTGACGAAGACTGCGATCAGTGCCCAGACGAGGCGGTGAGGAGTGCGGAGGATCCCGACCCGAGCCCAGCCGAAAGAAGCAAGGTCCGAGGTGTGAAGAGGCCCACCAGTTTTCCGAAGTTTTCCGAAGTTTCGAGTCGAGTCCAGTCGAGTTTTCCGAGGCCTTCTGTTTTCCGTGCTTCCCGGTGAGTACCATTGCTGGGTCGTATCTAGACGGGTTTGGGTACACAAGTCCGGTCTGCACTGTTTTTAGGCAGTGTATCTGTACTGTTTAGCAGTATATCAAGTATTCCGAATTTCTGCACTGTTACACCAGTGTATCCGTACTGTTGAGCAGTACATCTAGTATAGAGGGGTAGTCATCTATGTCTTCAATGTTTTTATGTGATTAATGTTGTGGTATGAATGTGACTGTTTAAATGTGTATTATTGTGTTTCTTGTATCAACTAGCTGTAAAATCGTATTAAGGAATAAAGATCTAGCGTTCAGTAATAAGTAAGCAAGATGCCGTTCTTCAACAAGTTAAAACAGATAGGAACTAGGAAAGGGTTACTGGAGGAAGAAATTCCTATCCCCCCTAGGGACACTCCAGGCAATTTTATGTATCAGAAACATGGCATAGATGCCATATTATATCTAGATTTATGGGCCGATTATACCAAGCACCTAGACGAAAGACACAGATGGCCTGTTACCGGAACGTGGGATGCCGAGTGCATCATGAGGGTAGAAGAAGCATTATGGAAAAAGAAAGCTAGACAATCTCAGAAGGACGCCATAGAATTTTGGCGTAAGGAATCACGTAAGCGTGCTGACAAAGCACTCCGTAGAGAGGATAGACTTAAAGAATCAGATAAAGAACAGGAAAACGAATTAGTTACTGAAGGGATCCGAGTAAAAACAGAACAAATAGACCGTGCCCGAAATAATCTTGTAAACGGTATGTATCTTGCAGCAGATGGCACATCTGAAACTGAATCAGAGATACCGAAAAACTTACCGACACCATTAGTTCCAACTAAAGTAATGCATAAAACTACTAAAGACATATTCCTGAATTCATATCTAGAGGATGTAGTACCAGCTTACACCAATCTGCCTGTTCGTGCCCTGCCTACTGACAGGGATGGGGGTGGCACTACGCCCCCAGATCCGGTTCCGCCGGTACCGCGACAGACCTCCTCTGTTCCGACAGCTCCGCCACTCCCCGTACTCAAAACAGACCTACCGAAACCAGTCCTACCTGATCTTACTAAACGACAGATTCAGACTCAGATCCAGACTCCGCAGAGAGATAATGCTCAAGCATCCGCCTCAAGAGGTGCGACAGCGGGTCTTCAGACCCCGCCACCGACACACAGATTGCATTTAAGGGACACGCAGAATCCTTTCCAGTCTCCCCACTCATCCCGGCTTGACGCATTCAAAGATAAGATGTCAGTTTGCAGATATGATCCAGTACCCGGAAAAGACGATTTAATGATATTGGCATCACTACGATTAAGATCTGCCACCGATAACTTGCTATGCTATGTAGGAATGCAGGAAATTCTCGACAGACTATATAAGTTCATACTGACAGGGAAAGACCCCGACAGTGTCAAAGCTGCCATGCATAAACAGAAAGTTGACATTCAAGCACAGATATTACGATTTTTCATAAATTGTGTAATAAGAGAACGAGACAGGCCCGGGACAGATCAAAGTGAATTAGACGCATTAAATAAGTGGGGTCAAAATATAGCCGACGGAAAGCATGATAAGGGGGCTTGCATAGCCAGTATGTCCCAGAAAATTAGAAAGGCAGTATTGACTGCACACCAGGAAGGGAATGATAAAGCTTCCTCCGAGGAGGAAGAAGAACATGAAACACCAGGAAGGTCTACAGATACTATAGCATATGTAGGTAGGGGAGCCTACCTTAGGAAGGGTGTCCGTCCAGAAAGCAAGAGAGTCTTTCTCTCTGAGTTGACAAATCCGAATTCTTCTGAACATCAGTTCCAGGAAACTGATAAAAGACTTCGAGACCGAATGGGGTACCATGTACTCAATTCTATGGACGAACAGGAATTAGCCCGGTCAGCTGTATTATGGGCCGAGAACCCAGACATGTATAATGATGACACGTTAGTGCAGACATTCTTGAACCTTTCCCCGGAAGAGCAGAAAATAGCAGGTGAATATATGATTCAGCACCTCCTCATCAAGTTCAGAAACCATCATTCTGATCCAGGTCCCTTACACGAAACATTAGAAGCACTACTCATGGATAGATGGAGAGGTTTCAGTACCAAATTAATACAAATAATTCTAGAACAGCGACGTAAGTATTACACCTTCCTAAGCTCTGAATATGTTCCCGCCCCGCCTCCAGAAAGAAAAACGTACCACATCCAATGCGGTGGTGGCATTGAAAGTCAGAATCCCTTACGAGAAGTACATCCAGTTATGGGTGAGGACCAACGCTTGAAGCGTGTGTATGTTCACACACCACTGACTAAGTTAGAACTGTTAGAAATGAAGAAATTAGTTCCGTGCCATGATAAAGACCCTGCAGGTTTTCATAGAGAGCTTAAAGACATGTTACTGATGGGAGATTACACGTACGATGATATTATGAAAATGTTAAAAGTACTGTTGCCCACGGGCATTTACGAAAAATTAAAGGAGAAAGATTGGGAGGTGGGAGAGTCAAAGATAGCATGGGCAGAAATAGAAGACGAAGAAAGCAAACGAGTCCCAGGGTTAGGCCTTGGGGATAAGACTAAAGCATTACCAGGTTTAATAGTACAGGTTTTGCCAAGATTATTGACAACAAGAAAGGAAGATTGGGACGCAATCTCGTCCTGTAAACAGAAACAAGATGAAGATACTAGTGACTTTTATTCAAGATTCGAGAAATGTTTCATTATCAATAGTGGTCTAAAAACTAGTAGTGAGTCATATCCACACCTTTTTGTAACAAAATTAGTAGAAAATGCCCTACCATTAGTAAACAAGCATTTACAATGCAATGGTTTCGCCTTTGTTAAAGTTAGAGCTATTGGCATTGCTCTTGACATTATTTTTATTTATGTATTTTTTAACATAAATAAATGGCATTGTCATTTACAATGCCACTAGCTTTATCTCTCGCAAATGACACACACAGAGCCCCCCCCACACACACAGCCACACAAAGCTCCCCACACACACAGCCGCACAAAGCTCCCCACACACACAGCCGCACAAAGCTCCCCACACACACAGCCACACAAAGCTCCCCACACACACAGCCACACAAAGCTCCCCACACACACAGCCACACAAACCTCCCCACACACACAGCCACACAGAGCCCTCCACACACACCCACATGGCACAAGCAGGCAACAGGGGCACACTGAGGCACAAGCAGGCAACAGGGGCACACGGACGCACAAGCAGGCAACAGGGGCACACTGAGGCACAAGCAGGCAACAGGGGCACACGGAGGCACAAGCAGGCAACAGGGGCACACGGAGGCACAAGCAGGCAACAGGGGCACAAGCAGGCAACAAGGGCACACGGAGGCACAAGCAGGCAACAGGGGCACACGGAGGCACAAGCAGGCAACAGGGGCGCACAAGCAGGCAACAGGGGCACGAAAACTGAGGCACAAGCAGGCGACAGGGGCACACGGAGGCACAAGCAGGCAACAGGGGCACACGGAGGCACAAGCAGGCAACAGGGGCGCACAAGCAGGCAACAGGGGCACGAAAACTGAGGCACAAACAGGCGACAGGGGCACACGGAGGCACAAGCAGGCAACAGGGGCACACGGAGGCACAAGCAGGCAACAGGGTCAGGAAAACAAGCACAAGCAGGCAAAAGGGTCACAAGCAGGAATTGTAATTTAGACGGGGCTGAAGTGGAGAACGGTCAGTAGGGAAGTAGTGTGGCTGGTGCAGTGGTACCAAGTGGTACCAATTATTCTGCAATTGACACTTGCTTTATTCCCACCTTTCTGTTTACAGACTACACTCCGAGCTACTGTAGTGGCAGTATCCTCTGAGCTCGTGTCGCAGAGCTGCCAGGTGGCGCAATGTATATTCAAGAGCACGTATGGGCCCCTATGTATAATATAGTCTCGGCGTGAAAGCAGCAAAATACAAAAAATATGTATGATTACAGCTTTACAGATGAACAGCAGTAAAGATGCATGATTAGAAATAGTGAGTTTAAACTACTAGTGTGAACTTTTTGGGTGTGTTCCTGCCTAATCAAATATATGAAGAATGCTACCTTTTTTTACTGGATCTGTACTATAAATGTATTAAAATGTGTTTTATTGGAATACAAATAGCTTAATTAAATCCCTCCTTCAGAAACAAAAAGAGTAGCTTTGGGTTCAAAAAGTATAAAACGAGCGTCTTCGCTAATTTCCATACTGCGCACTTAAAATATTCCCAGGTGAGTGACAAGAGAAGGCTAGCCCGGCTCGGAAAAGGGCACAGAGCCCCCTTTCTCTTTCTATCTCTGCATCTCCTGCCGAGCACCACGCCCTGCCCCGGCGGCCGCTCCACCCCCCACCTCCTAATGAGAAGAAAGTCCCTCGCACATTCCCGCATGACAATGGGGGTCCCTGGCGAAACGCGCCCTCGCCCCTCACCGGCGGGAAGCCACGCAGAGAGGCGTTTGTTTTTCTAAGCCCTATTTGTTTTTTTTCCAACATACACCGGCCTTTCAGCAGCCTGGGGCTTTCTCTCGAAGTAGTGGGGCAGGGAAGCAAGCACAGCGAGGGGGCAGGGAACTAAAAGTAAAATACTAAAAATAAAATATTCCATGTCGCAATTAAAGTTACCATCACCCAGTCACTCGTTAATGACTGTAAAAACAGCATCATCGCCTATGTACTAAAGGGAGGAGTAAAGAACCTCAGGATGCCCTTCAGTGTAAAAGTCTTCATTGGCTTAGGGTGCAGGTGAGCCTTACTTTTGTTTGAGAAAATGATTTGAGCAGGCCCTGTCCCGTCCTGATGCTCTATTCATTAGGTAAAGACAGGCACCAAGAAACAAGTTAAAATAATACAATAAGATGCACACATGCCACATCAAAATGTTGCTATGATATTTTTCATCTTGGGGTACATGATTCATAAGCTGGACTTTAGTGCACCCAATAAGTACCATAAAGAGAGAGATAAGGGGCCTAAGATAGAACGTCAAAGGCTTCATTAAACTGGAAGGTTTAAAAAATGTTGCTAAAATGTATGTGTTCTTGCTGTTTTCTGCAATCCTGTGGTAGGCATGCCACAGAACAACTGTTGTACTAAAACTGTTTTGCCCCCAAAGCTGCAACGTGCTCTGCCAGAGTCCTTGGATTTGGAGTGTGCATATCTTTTCATCCCTTTGTTGTCCAAAATATACTGGGGTGCGGGGGGTTGCAAAGATTGTGTATAAGGGAATAGCGAGCAAGGAAAGAGGACTTTCTCTCGGAGATAAATAACAGGGCAAGTCTTATGAAAAGCTTCCTGTTTATGGCAAAGTTGAAGTTCATCACAATTCCAATGTTCTTCACCTTGGAGGCCATATAAAATCCCCAAGAGGTACACACCATGTAAATAGTAATAACTGGGAAAGTTCTGAGGAGTTTGTATGCCGCTGGCAGCATTCTTGTATCCACCATAAAGGAGTCATGGATGGTCAGAGACTCAAACAGTTGCATAAGCACCTGTTGGCACATCAGCCTCAAATTCCAGACAACATGAACTAAATGTTAAGTTGCTCTGAGAACCAGAACATTTAACAGACCCTGATATCAAACAAAACAACCTAGGTCTGGACTATAGTCTCTATTAACATTAGGAAATTCCTTCCTGGATTGCAACTAGTAGCAACCTGCATGAGTCTCAATCTGAGACCTTAGCTCTCAAATCTCCTAAAAAGGCATCAGTACTTGCATGAGCATTGAAATGATTCTCTACAATTAACATATTTTGGGGCTGAGCAGCATGTAGGGGCATAAAAATTCACTTTCATCTTAGCTGACGGACAGCACCACCACAGTAGAAATATTTCCTACAAAGTTTAGAATGGACTCCAACCGTCATCAACAACTGATGGAATGCAAAAGCGCACAGCAGAATGCACCCAACATACGAATCCTCAAGGCAGCCATTGCCAGGCTCACACGTTCACCAGGTGAACATCCAGGGTGAATTAAGAGATCACAATAAATAGTACAAAGAAACAGCACAATGACATTAAGAACAGTTCGCTGTGGTCCTGCAATGAGCAATTTCCACTGCCAGCTGGCAGAAATAAGACCTGGGCAAAGGGGGGGGGGTGACTTCCAGCTTTCAGGACTCTCTCCAATAGGAGAAGGCATTTAAATACACAAGTAGGGCTTTCCTCAACTACACAAAGCTGAGCTTCTCCCACTCCACCATCAGTACCGCCAGCGTATGCAGCTGCCAGACTCATTCCTCCAATAAATATTACTTTTTATGTCAAACTTAAACACTGTAAATACATCTTTCTCTGTACTTTAACAGACATGCACGAAGCCCGGGGTCAAGCATCTGAAAGTAGTTGTGCAAACATCTGCACTCGACTGGCACAAAGCCACGTCCTACTTCTGGACTGAAGGATTATTAAGGCAGCTTTGTGTTGTTGGATCTGTAATCTAACAGGCTGCGACAGGGGTCTACAGTGGAAGTCTGGACTGTCCCGATATAGCAATATGTACATGGACTGTGAGCATCTATACCTGTCTGGTCAAATACAGACTCTCTTACATGTCCGTACAATTGCACCATCACTATGCACACGTACACAAAACTTTTTAGACCAGGCAGAGTAACAAAACGGACAACTGACTTGTGTACTAGCAATTCTGCCACGGACTCAAAAACAGAACCCGAGCCCACGAGCGTCTGCCCAACTAGATCCGAAACCCTATGGTCTAGTATAATAAAGAGTAGTTTCAGGTTTTTTTTAGGATTATTGAAGGAGTAAAGCTCAATTACATGTTCCTCTGCCCACAGAGGCACGCCAATGAAACAATGAAACTCACAAGAAAACCTCACAGACTTCTAATGATTGCAACTTATTTACACTTAAAGGTCTTTAAATGATACGCTGCACCTTCCCCACAATAAAAAATATACACACATATATAGTTTGACAAGCATACGGGGCCTTCAAAGGGGACGTGCAGTGAAGGGAAGAAAGTAAACAGTTTTGTTTACCTTCTCCTGCATCAGTGACAATCACCACAAATAGACATTCTAAAATATTGCTGTTTGATGACGTCTGCTTGGATTTTTGCGGCATATTGTGACAACACTGATTGTACTGACCCATATAAAAGCCAACAAATCTCTTTAATACCTTGATATACAGGGTTGGCTACCTGTCTTAGGGACTACCACTGCATTATGCTCGCAGGAAGTAGGTGGGGAAATGAGGCATGAGAAATGTGTATGGTAGGCAATGAAGAAAACCCCATCTACAAATGCACAGTCCTTTTCCTTTGTTCCAGTGGTTGGACATTGTTCGTTGTACCCCCCGCACTGACTCTTGACAAACTGTTTCTTGTTCGCCCCGCGCACAATTCCCAAGGGTCTCACTGTTGGATTCTGGGAAATGAAGTCCCTCTACACAACGGGACTCAACGCAGGTGTGGAAATTGGCTGAAAGGGGGAGGAGCGTACCTGCTCCAACAAGGTACATGGGGGTTGAACTCACCACTATGCTGTGAATGCACAGTTGGGACGCTTTGGGCGCTGAGGAAGGCAGTGGTCTGCCGAAATGCATTCGCCAGTTTTTTCATTAAAGTTGCTTCCAACTGTATCCTCCTGGGTCTCTGCCTCGTTCCTTTGGAGGGAGTTTTGTGTTCATATATATATATGTGTGTGTGTGTGTGTGTGTGTGTGTGTGTGTACGTGTGTGTGTGTGTGTACGTGTGTGTGTGTGTGTGTGTGTGTGTGTGTGTGTACGTGTGTGTGTGTACGTGTGTACGTGTGTGTGTGTACGTGTGTGTGTGTGTGTGTACGTGTGTGTGTACGTGTGTGTGTGTGTGTGTGTGTGTGTGTGTGTATATGTGGATTCTGTATGGCGAGAACCTAACCAAAAGGCAGCACAGCTCTGTACAGTGTCAAAGGCAAGCAGTCACTATTCCAAAATGACAGCCTTTTTGGCAACCCGAGATCAGCATCTGACAACAGATCACTCCCATGTCCTTCCACAAAACGGATGCCAATGGAAAAACTCTGAGAACATGTGATCCACAACATTTGGAACAGTTTGAACCGGATTTGTAGACAACAAAAAAAGATTGTTCTAAGCTCAAAAGGAAACTCAAGAATGTCCTATGCCAGGCCTTCTCTGGACTCACTCCTGGACCTTCTGACCCCTGGATTTGTGTCAGCTGAGCCGAACTTCCCTACCAACTCTGGGACAATCTCAGTCGATGTCAACAAAGAGGCTACTTATATCCGCCACTTACAACAGGAGCTTCAAGGCAGTCTTCCAGAAACTGAGCTTATGTGCTTTTCTCAAAGGGGGGGCTTTGAGGGTATCGGGTGTGTTTCTGCAACGCTAAATCTGATCCACTCCTTAAAAAGAGCAGCAATGGCGATTCTGCCAGAAACCTCTGGCCACCATGGGGACATCAAAACACAATGCAGTTTCGTGATGCATGCACTGCACAAGCAGTAGACAAAAGTTTACACCTGCTGTTTGTAGACACCCCAGGGGGCTGGACAGAATAGCATGCGAGGCCCGCCCTGTAGACTGCACTCTGTAGCAATCTCTAATGCAAGATTACTGATGGAACAGTTTGTGCCTCAGTTATACGGACAGTGATTTTCAAGACCAGCTTATCCAGCACAAAGCACCACGCAACAAACTGGTGCCGCCTCACAGCTCTGCTCTTTATAACACAGACACATCACGTTAGACAAAGCAGGTCTCACTTTCAATCAGCTGTTTTTTCGCCAACATCTGGGAATGGCCTCCAGAGTCGTTAACCAAAGTTTGTATTGCCTGCAGCGTCGAAAATGGTCTAGAAAGATGGTTTTAGAAAAAGGCACATCGCCACTGAGTGGCTGTCAGAACCTGGTGAGCCTGGTAGAACATGGTGGGGTCAATGCGGTTCCCAGTAAACCAAAGTCACAACTGGTCCTAACCGGTACTGCCTTGGCTGCACAAGTAGAGGGGTGGAATAATCTGCAGGAATTCAATATGGACGCCTGCGCTCATGCATTCCAAGTATTTTTGCTAAAACAAAGGTGTACTTGCTGCATGGCTTCACAGAGGTGTCCGGAATACCCTATGTGGTACCAAATTTGGGGCACTTGAATTTTTTGGAACTCACAATTGGCTCATTACAAGCTACAACCATTAAAATTCGCCACACAGCCCCGAAAACGCGAGCCTCCTATTCGCCTACGTGAACACACAATCACTGAAATTAAAATGTAAAACTGCCGGCCCTCTCTATCCTAGAACACCCGTATGCTACCAAAAAAGTGCCGTTATACTAGTAATATACGTGCATCACCTCTTCTGAAAAGTGCTGGTACTCTCAAATTATAGAAGTGCCTGCCTGTCCATCGTAAGCAATGTGTGTTACTAACACTGCCGCTGCAGGGTGTAAATACTACACATGGTTTTTCCCTGTAGGGTGTCAGAAGATAAGTCTGTTGTACTATCCTGTGTACAAGTTACTGCTGGTGCTGTCTTACAAGAAACCCTGCTGCTGCCCCTGTGAAAGCTTGAACTGTAGATGTGTGCTAGTCTGCACTTGTACAGCGCTCTCGACGCAGCAGCAAGAGAAACATCTGGAGAGAGGAAGCCAGCTCCCAACAAGCAAACAGCACTTAACCCGGGACATAGGGCAGCAACGAGCCAGGTCACTGCCCTCTGTCCTTGGGACAGACAGAGAGCCGCCTGCACTTGGAAAGCCCTTCCAACCTACTGGGAACAAGAGCGAGTGGTCTTAGGTTACGAATGTTCTTAGGTCTGACAAAGAACGTATAATGCAAGCCTTTGCCTACTTGAGACACGATGCTCTATTAGAGACGGGCCCATGTGGAACAGCAGGGCTGAAAGAGGCACGCCAAGCGCGTGAGCTTACCCCATGGTCCTGCCTTCGGAAGCAGCCGGACCAGCTTGCAGCTCTGCCCAACTTTCTTTTCCTGAAGTCTCGAAGAGCCGCTGCGAGCGAAGTGAAAGCGAGTCACTTCCTGAAACAGCACGCCCGCCTCCGCGAGCTCCGAAGGGGTGGCCTCTGCCTGTCGTGACATCAAGGCAGACAGGGCGCACCTCGCCGCTGCCGAGGCTGCCTCATGGTGGGAGGCCGTCTTAAAGGAACATTGTCATTTCCACCGAGGTCAGTATCTGCAGGAACACACTGATGCTTCAGTATGAAGAAAGAAACCTTTGTTTAATTTCCCACACCAGGAAACAAGCGGGAGGGGGAGCAAGGGAGGTGCCGGCAATGCCGGACCAGACACGGGGGCGTTCCCGGCGTCCCGTGACGTCGGCAAAAGCCAAAGAATGTCGGGAACGCCCCCGTGTCTGGTCCGGCATTGACGGACAGGCCCCTCGTCCAATGGCAAGGCTCCGTTTACGGAGCCAGCCAATCAACGACGAGGGCCGAACCAAAGCACCCTACGGTTCTCAACAGGATTTCGCCTGCGCGGAAAAGCTGCGCAGAGCGCAGCTTCCGCTAGGCGAAACCTAAAAATAGAGTGTACAAAGTTGAAAGTACTTGGCAGGCAAATACGCCATCACAGATGTTACAAATGTTACAATATCACCAGAACAGAATTAGGGAAGAACAAGATCAGGAACAGAAACGTATGAAAGACACGAAAATGAAAATGTTAGTAGCTCAGACGATTCCAGCCGACGGTCATAGAAAAGGTGGGGCCCAGACAAATCATTCTGCCGCTCCCGTTAAAGGGACATGTAATTATTGCAAGCAGCCAGGTCACTACGTACATGAATGTCCAGTCCTGAAACATAACATCGAGACAGGTAAAACTAAAGAAAGACCGCGTCCGCCTAGACATGAACAGGGTCATCAACAGACCTCACAGAACGAACAGCCAATACAGAATACACAGCCTATGCATGATCAGTCCCATACAGTACAGACAGTAGCAGTACCGCAGCCACAGCATGCTCAGACACAGCCCGCTGCCGCAACTCGGCAAGTCTCACAACAGATGTACCAGTATGCCCAGTCGGCATATCCAGATTATCAGCGTTATACATGAAACAGCCTAGGGAGGGAAAGTGATTTGCCTCTTATTGAAATTCCTGTAGATCAAGAAGGTCCTTATGTACACAGTCACGTATTAGGAAAAGACAGAAAGTTTTTAATTGACACAGGGGCAAGTCGCACTACTATCAGTCACAATGAAGTCCCAGGGGCACCCCTCTCAGGCTCACAGAATGTTTCCCTTGGTTTTTCAGGACAGCCTATTGTAAATGAAGTATCGGAACCAGTACCACTAGCTGTGGGTCCATTATCTCGAGTTACAGATTTGTTACTTACGAAATCATGTCCCGAAAATCTGTTAGGAATTAAAACACTGAAGGCTCTAGGAGCTATAATATACTGTTCCCCAGAGGGAGTCAGACTCTTTCTACGGGATTTCAAGGGTCATTATGTTCTACGTGACTTTGATGTCAGATTGAAAAATGTACCAGATCACTTATGGGCAAAAGGCCCAGCTGATGTAGGTTGTATGCATATCACACCATACCGTGTTACACTCAAGACAGGAGTTGTTTTACCCAGAATCAGACAATACAAGTTACCGCCCGATGCTGTAGTGGCTTTACTGAAAATAATTGAAGAGCTTATTGCCCAGGGAGTGGTCGTAGAGACCGACTCCAATATCTGTAATTCACCCATCATTCCAATTCTTAAACGTACAGACCGCAATGCACCGCCAGTATATCGGCTGGTGATTGACCTTCGAGAACTGAACAAATGTATTGTACCACAGTATCCTGTGGTCCCCGATATATCCTCCCTATTGACTGCTATTGATTCAGAAGCAACGTTCTTTACTGTAATCGATCTCAAGAACGCTTTCTTCAGTGTACCTATTGACCCGGAGAGCCAATATCTCTTCGGATTCAGTTTAAATGGACGAAGTTTCAAATTTTCCCGCGCACCTCAAGGATTTACAGAAAGCCCCAGCATCTATAGTCAAGCACTGAAAAGACAACTAGATTGTATCCAAATGCCAGTTAACACCGCTTTACTGCAATACGTCGATGATCTACTGATCACCGCACGAAGTGAGCCCGAATGTGAACAAGCATCTCTGACAGTTTTGCATTTCCTGGCCAACAAGGGACACAAGGTGTCTCCTTCGAAGCTACAATTCTGTGTTCAGCAAGTTGTGTACTTGGGTCACTTGCTGTCCAAAGTGGGGAGACAGCTCACTCCCGATCGCATTCAGTTAATTGTAAACATGCCACGACCCCAGACACAAAAGGAAGTGCGGGCCTTCATAGGCCTCACCTCGTACTGCAGACAATGGATTCCTCAATATGCATTTCTAGCTAAACCACTCATCCAGTTAACGACACAGGAGGCAGCGACTTCGACTGTCCTCCCTTGGACTCAGGAACATACACAAGCCTTTAAGGAATTAAAGAAAGCTTTATGCCAAGCGCCAGTTTTAGCAACACCATGTTACAGCAAACCGTTTACACTTTTTGTTACAGAACGTGACGGTACAGCGTTGTCTGTCCTCACTCAAGATCAAGCAGGTTCACATAAGCCTTGCGCTTATTTTTCAAGTACATTGGATTCAGTAGCACAGGCACTCCCTGCATGCTTAAAGTCAGTAGCAGCAACAGCGTTAGCAATCAGACAAAGCGACTCAATTGTTTTAGGTCATCAGTTAACAGTACAAGTCCCACATTCTGTCGAGGTTCTGTTAAACAGAACCCAGACTCAACACTTGACTATAGCACGACTGACAGGTTACGAATTGACATTATTCCAGCCACACATAGAAATCAGACGCTGCAGTATCTTGAACCCAGCAACACTGTTACCTACAGTTATGACAGATCCAGCTCCACATGATTGTATAGAGATCATTAATGCAGTAACAAAGCCCCGACGAGATTTAACAGATGTTCCATTGACAAATCCAGACCTGACACTTTATGTGGATGGTTCATGCATGAGAACAAGTACAGGAGAGTTAGTGGCCGCGTATGCAGTGACCACTGAAACTGAAGTTAAAGAAACACATCGTATTGATACACTGTCTGCTCAAGCAGCAGAGCTCATCGCTCTGACCCGAGCCTGTATTCTAGCCAAGAACAGAAATGTCAACATATACACTGATTCCCGTTATGCGTTCGGAGTCGTACACGACTTCGGCATGCTCTGGCAAGAAAGAGGTTTTCTGACCTCTCATGGTACAAAGATACAGCATGGTCCTCTCATTCAAGCACTGTTAGAAGCAATACATCTGCCTTCAGCCATATCAGTCATGAAGTGTAAAGCACATACTAAAGTCACAGATTCTGTTTCCCAGGGTAACGACCTGGCAGATCAGACAGCAAAACATACAGCACTGACTCACACTCAGACAACTGACACGACAAAGACAACAGATCCGACAAACTGTATGACAGTCAGAGATCCCACACTAGATGTTATTGACATTCAGACACATGCTACTGCAGACGAAATAAAGAAATGGATCGAACTAGGAGGGATCCAGACAGATCAAGGTTGGATGACGAAGGGAAAATCTACATGGTTTCTCCCTGACTCTATGGTTCAAGTCATGATAAATACAGCACATAGTCCTGCACATCTAGGAGAAAAGGCAATGCTAGATAGTTTACAAAATCTCTGGAACAATAAACACTTACGAGCAGCAGCAAAACAGAAAGTGCGTACTTGCATGATCTGTTGTCAGTTCAATCCAGGTAAAAGCGTCCCTGTAGAGCAAGGTGGATTTCATCCTCCCGATCACCCTTTTGAAGTCCTCCAGATGGATTATATCCAGATGGACCGTTGTCGAGGATTTAAATATGTTCTCGTAGTTGTCTGTGCTCTGTCCCGCTGGACCGAAGCATACCCAGTCCCAGATTACACTGCTCCGACCACTGCCAAACAGTTGGTTCGTGAATTCTTCCCACGATACGGCATGCCTCGTGTCGTGTACTCAGATAACGGTCAGCCATTCTCATCCGAATTAATGAAACAAGTTTCCTTGTTACTAGGATACCAGTGGAAGTTCCATTGTGTCCGACATCCAGAAGCCGCAGGCCTTGTTGAGAGGCATAATCAGACATTAAAGATCCGCCTTGCCAAAATATGTCAGGAAAAAGGGGTCGACTGGATAGTCGCCCTGCCAGTGGCACTATTCTATATGAGAATGGTCGCCCATTCGAGATCAGGGCTATCCCCGTACGAGGTGGTCTTCGGAAGACCACCGAATATGTGGGGGACGCCCATTCCTAAAAAGATTACTGATGTTGATTCTAATATGTTGACAGATTACCTTGCCTCCTTGATGTCTGCACTCCAATCATGTCGTTCACAGGTTGCCGCAGCCTTCCCTGACAACACTGATGTGAAGCCACATGACGTCCGCCCCGGGGATACTGTCCTCGTCCGCAACTTCGACAGAAAAAGTCAGTTGGAGCCCCGCTGGAAGTCTCCGAAGACCGTTCTTCTTACCACAAAGACCGCAGTCAAATTGGAAGGCAGAAAGGGGTGGGTCCACCTAAGCCATATCAAAACATTCCCAGGACTGAAACCGGAACAAGACACACCCACCCCCACCAAAGACTGTGTTACCAAAGACTTTACCGAATCCAAACGAGAAAAAACTCCTCAAGAACAATACCGCATGAAATTACGATCTAGCAAGTCAGACAGTTTAATTGTTTAAGTCCTCCCCTAGGTGAATCGGTTAAATAGTTTCTGACATGTATCCCCTAGATCGAGATAGAGAGAGAGAAGCAAAGAAACGTACATATTGCAAATCACTCCGTAGTCACTGCATAGTGACACTAATAATAATGTTTATTCTCAGTGTTTTAATTATTATTGCTAGCATCTTATTACCTATCTACTATCCTATTTTCAAGCGTGAACAATCTGCTTACAATGTCTCTGCTGAACACACTTTTAGTGAGTTACCTCCTCATGAGCTTTCCTACAGACTCGCGCTGCGCAACAATACATTCATTAGTATGTTACATCATTCTCATCAAACTAACAATGCTACAAATTGCTGGATATGTGGCCGACTCCCTCCCTATCAGAATTACAAGGGAGCCCTGCCTCTCTTTCTTACCCGTTCTCTCACAATGGCTCCTGTGGAGCATGGTTTAAGATAATTAATTCTATAGATCCCGATATTGCTGTTTTCGATGGGGGTTGGGTTTGGGGAAACCTGAACTTGGTCCTACTAGACGTCTGTTACCCGGATAAGGAGGGACTCCCCACTAGAATAGGAACTGATCTAGAAAATGAAGTGTATGGATTAGGTAATTATACAGTTAGCCTTATGATTCTTACTGTCGAATCCGAAGCCACACCAGTTCTACCTATTATGTCAGTACTGCCAGTCACTGGTGAATTATGTATCAAGAAGAAAGGTTCCGTACATTTAGGTCATAGTAAATGCTCTACTGTGGTCGAATTCAGTGATGATGGAAAATCATCTTTCAAAGCTATCAGTCATTCCTACTTTGTTTGTGGTCATACCGCATACATTCGTCTACCTCCAGATTGGGATGGTACCTGTTACATCGCATTCCTCCTGCCACCTGTTTTTCTAGCTCCTCCTGATTACCATAGAAATAGCAATCTAGTAAAGAATAGACCCAGAAGAGATGTCCCACTTGTCGACTACACAGAAACGGCATGGGAACAGTACACTGACTTTAATAAAGGATTCTTTTTCTTTTTAGGACCTGTTCAGAATAGTAAATTAATACGCAGATTAACTAGAACACTTGAAGCCGTAGTAAATGAAACTACCTCCGCCTTAGGTAACTTAACAGAAGAGCAGTCCGCTATGCGATTTGTTGTCCTTCAGAATCGTCTTGTAATTGACGTCATCTTGGCAGATAGAGGTGGAGCCTGTAAGGTCATCGGGTCAAGCTGCTGTGTTTTCATTCCACAAAATGCACCATCTGTATATCAAGCTATCACCCGTCTTCATAAAATTGCAAATCAGATACATCAGAATCCAGGCACCTGGACTTGGTCCGGTTGGTTCTGGACAACGTTAACAGCTTGGGGATGGAAGATCCTATCCTTCCTAGGCATTGGCCTAGTCCTAGTATTCAGTTGCTGCCTGTGCCTGCAGTGTGGGCCAGCGATTTGTGGACTGTGTGCCACCTCTTGTATTGAACATTCCAGTTTTCACTCAAAACGTAACCGAAAGAAAGAAGAACAAATGATGTTACAAGAACAGACTGATCGACTTATGAGGATCGATATTTCATGAAGGGTCCGTAGGGAACAAGGAGGGAATGAGGAAAATTAAATTTTGGCCATGTTGTGTTCCCTAGCGCGTACCCCACCGACTCCATGTACCAGCTTAAAGTGCATGTAACTTCCCTCCTGTGTCAGCTATGAAGACGCAAATACATTTGCGTCCAACGTTAACATGTCCTCTTCCAGATCCACCATGAATGGATTATATAGTCCGTTCCTAAGTATGCTATGCCACTGTCTTTTTGTAGTGCACTTTTCGTATTTTTCCTGCTCTAGCAAGAGTAGGCCCTGAATTCCTGCCATCTGAACCTCTTTTGTGGCTCCTGACTCTGCCCAGGCTACCTCTGTACTCGTGAACTCTGTCCTACTTTCAGCGCGGCCCCTCGCGCTCAGCTCAAGCCTGCTTTCTGCCAAGACTGACTATAACCTTCGAGTTATCTGTTCCGCTCCTCGAGAATGCATTCCTGCCTACTAGATCCTGTAAACATCCTCTCCAGCTGCAGAACCAAAGGGCCGACCTGTCTTAACGCAAGTAAATCATAGCCTCTGTTGCCATGCTTCCATGGAAGGCCCCGTGCCCCACGCTTCACATATAGACACTCAGGCGCTTATACACGCATCCACAGTTAGTGTAGAATAGCTTCTGCCCTAGAGACCTTTCCGCCCAGATAGTCTAGTTCCTAAACATCAGATATCAGATATGATAGAAGTACAAGTTGATCTGACATGCCAGACTTCTGTCTCTTTCCGTCAGTGTGAATGTCAAGTCCCCTGCACCCCGTCAATCACACGTCATGCAGCTGCGCGCGCATCCAAGCTTCCGATTTTCTGCTGACATTGCAACATTCTGTTAGCACCACCCCTTGGTGCCACCCACTTGCGTCACCTATCAGTGACGTTTCTAGCACACACCTCTAGTTCATGCCTAGTTTACGCCTCTTGATGATGTACTAGTACCACGTGTATACTGTTATCTTGTCTTCTCTCAGCTGTTACGCCTCTTACATTGATTCTCATGGTATAAATCGAGTATATAAGCTATGTATTATCAATAAAATTCAGCGCTCTATCCCTTCTGACACCCCTGTGGTGGTCAGAACATGATATCCTGATTCCTTTATGAGGAATAAAACCCTTAGAAACTCTAACACCACGGACTCTGTTTTCTTTCATTCTGATTGAGTTATCATTGATTAAGTACTTACCTGCATAGAAATTAAGAGAGTAAATTAATTATTTACGTCAACTTGCAGTCATCTGTGTGATTTCATCATTGTATGTGGAAACCTGTTTTGCAGTGAGTCTCTTTATAACAGGGTTACTGTTGGAAACCCCAGGTCTCCTATGTAGGCACCCCCCTTCCTTCTTGGTCTTTTTACTCATGTTCCTTCCATCCCATACTGTATGAATTTAAAATAGAGCGTTAATAGAGAGTAATGGCTACATACCTGCAGAATAGAAACTAAATATCGTATCCCTATCATTTGTGGCACACTCCTCAAAAAAGGATAGCCCATTCTGTATGTAAGCATACTAGCCTCAGAACCCTCCACCCAGTGGATGGCAAACCCAACCCAGTCAACAAGATGATAGTATTCTAACCTAAAAACCGTAACACCGTCTAGATACCCCAAAAAACACAGATATGGTTTTGTTACCCTCAATAAACCTGACAAAGTCGTGTCAGCCCAAACCCCTGTCTTGTGTGCCTCAAATTCTAAGAAAACAGAACCACCCAAAAAGGACCAGGAGTAAGTGAGCAGATTTAGAAAGAAAGACCTTTCCAGACACTAAAAGAAATCTGGTGGAGAAATACAGAGCTCTCCTCTAGTGGAGCTAGAAATATGAAATACAAAACTCTGTTCTATAAAACTCAGAAACTTTTGTACCCCTAGCAATTGGACTTATTAAATGAATTTCACCTTGAACTAGAACATCGATTTGATCATTCCCGCTTCTTTTTTTTCGTTACCCTGCCATTACAAACAGGGACCGACCATATGCAGATCACCCGGGCCTTGCACCATTAGGAACAAGTCAGTATGAACTGACTGGCTGTCTTCCCTTTGAGTGGGAACACCAATACCTCAAATCAGTTTCAACCTCAGTGGCCCTCATCAGTTGGGAGCAGTTTGAGTCCTAGGTGTAGTGCAGTGAGCTACTGCACCTGCATCTGGGTATAGAGAATTTGAGTCTGAAAAACAAAAAGGCGATGGTTGGAGTATTTAAAGTATTCTCAGCTACTGACAATTACTCTGGCCACATTCAGTCCATGCTTTTGTTCACTGTTCTACTATAGACAGGAGCCAAATCAGCCTTGGTCTTGCTCCAAAAGGAACTGCCTATTCCAACGTGTCAGGTCATGCCCCTTCTGAATGGCAACACTAGCACCTTATACTGCTTGTCAGCCTTATTGGGTCCCATCAGTGAGAATCAGCTTGTTTTTCAGGAGCAGGAGCTCGAAGACTCGCGTCTGGGCATATTGCATCCAACTGAGAAACAAAAAAAGTCAATGGTTAAATGCTTGATTTATGGTCATCAACTGGTAATTAATCTGAACCACAGTCCTGTCTCTCATTGTTTGGTCAATGCACCTTTGCAGAAAAAGACAAACATATGCATATCAACCTTGGTCCTGCAATCCGATCTGAACTGCCAGGCCACATCCCCTCTGAAGGAAGAAAACATGAGCAGCCCAGCACGGCCAGGCTGAGAACTGAAACCGGCCCTGGCAAACAGCTAGGCCAGCCCCAGGGGCGGGGGCTAGTTGGAAGCACCACTCCCGTCTCTCCTCTGCCGCTTTTGTTACAGGGGGCCATTATTGCAGCTATGCTACAAAACCAGCCCTTGGTAACGAAAACGGCCCCCAAGAGGTCCAAAACCGGCCCCCACCCTGACAACCCACTGGGGAAATGCCCGGTGCCCGCTACAGCCATTCCGGCCCTGAGCCCCAGACCTCTTTCAGCATTCTCTGGTCTCATCAGTGAGGTGCAGCTTTAGCCCTGGGCAGGGTGAGCTATGAGAACCACACCTGGGCATACCAGTCCAACTAACAGCATTTCAGTGAAAAAAAAACAAAAGGTTCTGGGCAGAAATGCTTGAATTTAGTAAAAATCTGCTTTCCATATTGCTTTTTTGGTGAATGTTCACTTTCGGATAGGACCAATTTTATTCAAATCAACCATTGTTCCTGCTTCATTAAACTCACTGTAGCATTATCCTGATTGAGGGTAACGTCCCCAAACGCACGCAGTAAAGAAGATTGTGAAACTGTTGTAATTTGATTTGCACGAATAAAGTTTTATTCAAAGTTCTTTTTTTGGTTATGTTTTCATTTTTCCAATCATTTCTTTATGATGTTGCAGTCACATCCAAACATTTATATCCATTTTCTAATTATATGCCCAATGCATTTCGGGCACTAGGCCCTTCTTCAGGGGCTCGAAATTCTTAGAAATCGGACGTTAATGCGTCTCGTAGGCACGTATTTAGTGTTCGATGGGAAAAGAACCCGAATGGATTCGAAATTAAGCGTCCGGCGCCGCCATTACTTCTAAGTGTGTGTGACTTCCGGGTCACGCACACTTAGAAGTAATGGCGGCGCCGGACGCTTAATTTCGAATCCATTCGGGTTCTTTTCCCAACGAAATCACCTTATGGAAGCTATGACGCTTTAAGATACGTACTTGGGATCGAACACTAAATACGTGCCTACGGATAATGCTACAGTGAGTTTACAGGACCCCAATACTCAGTGGGGTATACCAAACAGCACCTACCTACTCATATTAAAATATCACCTTTCTTTTTGAACAAGGAGTGCGACCGTTCTTTCATTTTCAAATTCCTGCTTCATTAAAAACATTGCAGTCCAAGCTGCCAGGCCTCCTTCCCTTTGAATGTGAACACAGACAGTATTTCTCTGCCTTGTTTGACCTAGTCAGGGTGGTGCAGCTTGAGCCATAGACAGAAACTACAGGATAAGTTTTAAAGATAGAGAAAGCGCTGGCATATAGACAAATGTGATTGTTCCAAAGTAGGTTTCTGTAAGGGAGAAAATTTAATTTAGACACAGCACGGAGTGCTTTGCAATGGTTAACGAACTAAGAACATCAAAGCAGAAGAAATGTGAGGGTTGCTATGGAGCATCTGAGATGAAAGCTAATTGGAGCAAGATAATAAAAGATACTTGAATATAATGTTAAATAAATACAGTTTAACAAATGTAAACTGGAAGCAGGTAAAGAAAAGTATAGGATATGTTAGAAAATCACAGAGTTTGTGTCTAGACCAATGCATAGTAGATGGAAATGGCAAATGCGTATACCATCAGAGGGCTCTTTTCGTAATAAAGAGTAAAGTAGGTGAAGAGATTAATGCCTTCGCCTAAGCATACTTTTCCTATTTTTTGCACTTCACAATCATTGCCAGAAGTGTGCCTGGGAAGCTATATTGTGCGCAGGTTTACTTCTCCTAATATCATGCATCTTTTCCAAAATGCTCTTCGTCCTCCTTTGAGGAGTTCACCATAAGAGGAGAACTCACACGGTGAATATAGGACTAAGTGCAAATGCACACCTTTTTTTCGTCATGGGGAAATCATTTTTCCCTTTGAAGAAAATCCTTCTCCTACAGCCTTACCAAATGTGGGTGTGATCCGCTCTGCTTCCCATCCTGGAACAAATGTTATGACAGCCCTGTGCTGGAGTAAATCTCTGACCATTCTAGGGTGGAAAGAAGTTGGTTGAAAGTTTGGGAAGTCCACAGAGGCATGTTTGTGGGTATTCCCAAACTTCCAAACCTGTCCTTGGAAGTCCTCTTCCCACCTCTTGAATGGGATTTACAATTGCATAAACACATTGATGCCTGCCTTGAATCCCTTTGTGCATTCCTGGCGTGCACAAACATAGTAAATTTACATTTACAACAACATTTTCCTTTGTGAATTGGACCAGTAGAATGGTGCACAGTAACGAACACATGATCATATACCAATTGAAATTTAAATTTACTTTAATGTTTTTTGAGGTTGCATTACCTCAATTAACCTTCTATTTTGACCTATGACATCATAACAAACAATAGCTTCCTGTTTAGGTGTGAAATTTGAATCGAGTGGTAAATTATCCCATTTTCTATTTGCTTCACATCATGCTTGAGTGGGATCATCTCCGCCCTTTTTATCGCGAAATTACACTTCACAGCACTTTTCTTTATCCTATGAGAGTATTAGGACTGAGGTAAATAGGTATGTGTTCATATGTACACACTGTTGTTCTCCCCTGTCTTTTCTATCTTCTTATTTATGATCTGCCCTTAACATCAGTTCTATCCTGATATCCATATCTCGAACCCTTGCTTCCAGATCTCGATCAATCAGGGTTTTATAAAGCGTGCAACTCACCCGTGATGGTCTCAAGGCGCAGGGGGGGGGGGGGTTTAGGGGGGAGTGGGTGAGGGGGTGCAGATCCGGGTCAGTCAAAGAGCTAGGTCTTGAGGCACTTTCTGAAGGTGTACAGAGTAGGGGAGAGTCTGATGTTGACTGGGAGCTCGTTCCAGGCATTGACTGCGACGTAGAAGAAGGCTCTTCTGCCTGCTGTGTTTCTGCGGATGCGCTGGGTTTCTGCCAGGGCGAGGTCGGTGGAGCTGTGGTTCCTTTTGGGTACATGGAAGGAGACTCTCTCGTTGAGATATTTGGGTCCAATGTTGTGGAGGGATTTGTAGGCTTAGGTGAGAAGTTTGAAGCTTACTCTCTTCTCAACGGGGAGCCAATGAAGGTCTTGTAAGTGTTGGGTCATGTGTTCATGCCGAGTTTCCAAGGACGAGTCTGGCTGCGGTGTTCTGGATGGTTTGGAGCTTGTGTAGGAGAGTTCTGTTGATTCCGGCATAGAGGGCGTTGCCGCAGTCCAGTCTGCTGGTTATGAGTGCATGGGTGACGGTTTTTCTGCATTCAGGGGGATTCATTTGACGGTCTTGCGAAGGATTCGGAGGCAGTTGATACTGGTGGAGGTGATGGAGTTGAGCTGGTGGGCCATGCTGATGGAGGAATCAAGGATGATGCCGAGGTTCCGTGTGTGGTCTGATTGGGTGGGTGGGCTCCCGAGGGCGGAGGGCCACCAGCTGTTGTCCCAAGCTGTGGTGGAGGGTCTGAGGACCTCTGTCTTCTCCGAGTTGAGCTTCAGGCAGCTGTTGTTCATCCATGCTGCAAAGTCCTTCATTTCTTGCTGGAAGCAGAGTCTGGTGTCTTCAGGGTTCTTCTTGAGGGAGAGGGAGAGGATGAGCTGGGTGCCATTGGCGTGTAGTACTATGCTGAGGCCATGCTGTCTGACGATGGCAGCGAGGGGGGGCCATGTAGATATTGAAAAGCATGGGGCTAAAGGAAGATCCTTGGGGTACTCTGCAGTTGATCTCTGTGGGTTCGGAGAGGAAGGGTGGGAGTCTGATCCTCTGGGTTCTGCCAGAGAGAAAGGATAAGATCCAGTTGAAGGCGGTTCCCTGTATGCCGGCGTTGTGGAGTCTGGCTGTGAGAGTGCGATGTGAGATGTGTCGAAGTCTGCGGAGAAGTCTAGCTGGATGAGGGCTGCGGTGTGGCCCTGGTCGAGTAGCATGCGGATGTCATCGGTTGCGGCAAGGAGGGCAGTCTCTGTGCTATGGTTGCTGCGGAATCTAGATTGGGAGGGGTCTAGGACGGCGTTCTCTTTGATGAAGGTGGTCAGCTTGGTGTTTACGAATCTCTCTCTGACTTTGGCCGCAAAGGGGAGGAGGGAGATGGGCCTGTAGTTTTTCAGGTCCGTTGGGTCTGCCAAGGGCTTCTTGAGGAGGGGTATGACCTCTGCCGGCTTCCAGTCGTCGGGGAAGATGCCGGATTTGAAGGAGGCGTTGACGGTCTGGCCTAGTTGGGGTGCAAAAGCGGCGGCGGCTCTGTGATAGATGTGCGGTGGGCAGAGGTCCGTGGGGGCTCCTGAGTGGGTGTTCTGCATGGTTGTGATGGTGTCGTCTGGGATAGCAGTATTCCAGGTTGTGATGGTCTGCTGGTTGTCGGTGGTGAGGTCGGGGGTGGTGTCTGGAGGAGGTTCGCTGAAGCTGTTGTAGAGGCCTTGATTTTTAGGTGGAAGTAGGAGCTGAGCTTGTTGCAGAGGTCCTGGGATGGTGAGACATCTGTGTATTCGGTGGGGGGTTTGGTGAACTGCTGTATGACGTCGCACAGTACTTTATCGTTTGTTGCGTTAGAGGCTCTTATGCGCTGGTGGTATTCCTTTAGGACGTTCCTGTAGCTGTTCTGGTCTTCAGTGGTTTTCCTTTTCTGCCAGATTTTCTCAAAGCGTCTGCAGGAGCGTCTGACTTTTGGAGGTTATTGGTGAACCAAACAGCCTTACATCCTTCTCCCACAACAAGTCTGTTATTCACTAATAGCAATGCTACGCTTATCAGTCTGTAGACAACCTGTCGACCAACTATTGCCAAAATAGGCATTTAAATTGTTACTGAGATGGCATATTAATGTTTATGAAAAAAATGTTTATTACTGAATGTACTTTGGAGTAAAGTAATCAGACTAGAATACAATGTGATGAGGTTGTCAGCTGCTTTTACAAACGCAAGTGAGAGCAAATTAGTTAGGGCCGCATAACACTCTTGCTTAGTGGGCCCAATACTTTTTCTAATCTCTCTAAGGATTAATTTTTTTAACTGTACTCCTGATTTAGCAAGATATCATTGGGATTAAGATTCTCAATTGAAAAGTAATCTGTTCTTTTTCTCAATCTTGGGTCGCTCAGAGGCTAAGGGCATTACTGAAGGGATGCGGTGAGCATAATGGTCTCGTTTGGAAACTCTACAGTGACGTTTTACACTGAAATGACAGAGTTATCAGCTGGTAAATTTTATTGTCAATATTTTTCCAGTCGCCCTACGATGTGCAATAGACTCGTAGCCTATACACATATCCTCTGTCCTCTACTCCCTCAATTCTTTACAATGCAGTGCTGTGCTTGCAAGCTTTGTTGGCATGGCATCTTCTCAGTATACATATGCGAGATGCAGATGTTAGAACTGTGCAATGTCTGTTGTCTTTAGTCAAACAGGTTTCGTATTCTTGGATTGAGTGTGAAACGTATATCAAGAGAAAACTCTGAATAAATACAATATTTGGGTGTATTGGCTTTCAACAGCAAGCATTCCATCTCCTAACCACATTTTCTATAATTTGTTTTATTATACTGATTCTTAGAAAAATCGTAAATAATGATCCCGCTCGCCATTTACTAACATGCTGTGTCATCTGTTTATCAGCTTTGGATTCGTAGTACTCTTTGCAGAAAGTTTCTGTTGCAGAGGTTTTGGCTTACATTTTATTGTTGAAATTGTAGGTGAATGTGTGCAACACCAAAAAACCCATGACAAGCTAAATGCTTACACAAAGTAGAATAACAACCCAACAACCACCTACCTGGTCTTGAAAACTTGCAACCACATTCGTTAATATTCTAACTGTGTCAACCTTGCAAGATTACATGTCGGTCGATTATACTCTGGAAACAACTTTAAATGTTCTCTGTATTTGACTCGGATGAACTGAAGTGGGATCTGACTTGGTATTGCATGTTTTAAAATACATTTATTACAATTATTACTACTAGTACTAAGGTATTGAAAGATGGGATCAAGAACATCAGACCACCAATTTAATTATTTCATGTAGCGTCTCCGCAAAAACGTCCAACTCTTTTGGATGCATGAATAATTTTATTTACTCCCTTGACTGAATTTGAATTTGAATTTGAATACGGATTTATAAAGCGCGTAGCTACCCTGGGGCGTCCCAGCGCTGTCAATCGACCTATTGTTCCGGAGGGGGGAAAGAGGAGGTGAAGTATTATGGGAAGAGCCATGTTTTTAGTTGCCTACGGAAGGCTAGTAGGTTGTGTTCTCTTCGGATGGAAAGTGGAAGGGAGTTCCACAGTTTTGGAGCATTGTAGGAGAACAGTCTCCCCCCAAAGCGGGCCTTTTTTATTCTGGGGACGCTGGCCAGGGAGAGGGCGTCTGATCTGAGTTGTCTGTTAGACTGATGGGGTTTGACGAGGGATCTCGGGATCGGCGGGCCTCTGCCTTGCATTATTTTGTGTGAAATGCAAAGGGTTTTAAAGGTGATCCTTTCCTTAATCGGGAGCCAGTATAGGCTCTTGAGGGCCGGTTTGGCGGAGCATCTAGATTTGGTCCTGGTTAGGAGTCTGGCAGCCGCGTTTTGGGCGTATTGCAGTCTGTTAATAACCGATGCCGGGGCCCCTAGATAAAGGGCGTTTCCATAATCTAATCTGGAGTTCACCAGCCCCTGCATGAGCAATTTCCTGGATTGGAAGGGGATTAGGTGGAGGATCTTCTGCGCTGTTTGAATGAGGCCGAAGCAGATGCCTGTGGTTTTTCTGGCCTGGGCTTTAAAGTTGAGCTCTTGGTCCAACCAGATACCAAGGCTCTTGACTTCTGATTTGGGGGTGGGAGGTGATCCCATGCAGAGTGGCCAAGAGAGGGATGGAGGGAGTTTGCGTGGGTTTCCCAAGAGGAGGATCTCGGATTTCTCTCCGTTTAATTTCAGGCGTGATTCGCACATCCAGTGGAAGATGTTCTCAAAACAAGCTGCCAGGTTGTCCAGGCTTTTACTCGACTGGTTTATGGACACCACCAGTTGGGTGTCATCGGCATACATGACTGTTTTTATGCCGAATGGGGCTATAATGTCCTCTAAAGGGGACATGTAGACGTTAAAAAGTGTGGGGCTCAGGGAGGAGCACTGGGGGACCCCACATTGGAGAGGGAGAGCTCTGGACATAACTGTGCCATCGGACACCTGAAAGGTTCTGCCTTCAAGGAAGGATTTGATCCAGGACAGGGCGGTGCCTGAAACTCCTACCAAGCTGAGCCGGTGGATGAGGATGGCATGATCCACCGTGTCGAAGGTGGCACTCAGATCGAGGAGGATCACTGCCACTGATCCTCCTGCGTCTATGATGGTTCTTGCCTCCTCGACCCTGGCTAGTAGGGCGGTGTCTGTTCCCTGTCCAGGTCTAAACCCTGTCTGGGATTGGCGCAGGAGATTGTTGGATTCCAAGAAGAGGGATAGTTGGTGGTTGACAATTCGCTCAGCTACTTTGCTGATGGCCGGGAGGAGAGAGATGGGTCTAAAATTGGATAGGTCCGTTGGATCGAGGTAGGTTTTTTTGAGAAGTGCCCTGACTGTAGCTTTTTTCCAGTTGGCTGGAACAATGCCAAGTGTAAGGTAAGCGTTAATCAGGTGGGTGAGGGGAGGGGCGACAGTGGAGGCGACCAGTTTTAGTTTGCTCCTAGGAGCTGGATCTGATGGAGCCCCGCTCTTCACGGATTGTAAAGTGGTCAGGAATAGTTCTGTGGTGACCTGGGTGAATGTTTGGAGGCGTGGAGCCTCTGAACAAGGGGGGGGGTAGCGGGGAGTTGGGAGGTAGTGGGAGATGGGAGGGATTTGAGGATATTATTAATTTTTGTTGCAAAGAACTCAGCTAGCTGGTTGCATCTGGTGCCCGATTGGTCTGGTGTGGGCAAAGGGTCTGGGGTTTTAGTGAGAAGGCGTACGATGCGATAGGTTTCTTTGGCAGAGTTAGCTGCATCTAGTATTTTTTCCTCGAAGAAGGTTGCCTGGGTGTTTTTTATACAGGTTTTGTAGTGCTTCATGGCGGACCTATATTTGTTTTTGCTTTCAGTCGCCCAGTCCTTTCTCCAAAGGCGCTCGAGCTTTTTGCACTTTTTCCTGAGTTGGCGTAGTTCTTGGGTGAACCAAGGAGATTTGAAGGTTCTCTTCTTACTGGGGAGGGGTTTGACGGGAAGGATAGCGTCAAGGGTTTGATTGATCCAGCCGCGTAGTTGAACGTCTGCTCTGGAGGGGTCTGGGTCCAGCACTGGTGAGGAAGAGACGAGTGCTTGGGCCCATGAGGCCGTATCCAGTTTTTGCCACGGGCGGGATGGTGCTTGGGGAGGAGGTCTCTCCGGTGCTTCAGCCGAAAGTTGGGACTGCCACTTAATATGTGATCCATTTCAATTGTGACCCAATAACACATTATTGGCGGCAGCCATATTAATAAACACAGATTCCCACTTTTATTTCTATTGTACAAAGGTGCCCTTTCATCTTGTTACTGCAAGTGCAGTTTAATGACTTGAGAAAACACAGTTTAATGCCACACAGATTCAAGAACCATGTTACAGAAGGAAACAAAAGTGGCCATACGTACAATGTCTCTTTTAAGTCTGATATTGTTTCTCACTCATGAATTTAACCCCTTGTGCTGTGATTATCGAAATACCTCTGTGTATAACTTCTGCACATCAAAAAACAGCATGGCTTCAACCGTAAATGCAGACGTTCGGAGTGTATTATATTGGAGTTTGGTGATCTTTGAAAGTGATTGGGTGATAAGAGAGTTCAGGGGGATTCTCCGCCAATAAAATCAGGGTCAAATAGTATGAATGTATGTGGGATTTGTACATCTGGGAACTAGCCAAAAGGCAACGGAGCACTCTAACGGGTGAAATGGAAGCCAACAGTCAATAAGTGATAAAAGCACCTGGAGCAGAGGTTTCCTGTTTACTCAATTGTGATGCAGTGTTATTTAAAGCAGTATTTCCTATAGGTTGAAAAGCATTGCGCTGGTTTTGACTGCTATGGGGATGTTGTATGAGATCCTGTTCGCATGGATGGAAAAGGCTTTCTGCCTTGTTTTTTCTTTTGTACCCTTCTTAGTCTCCATTCTGATGATGCCCTGAATGCGGGTGTGTCGAGATCCACCAGAGATAGCGAGAGTGTCTGCATGATAAGTAGGGGTGCTGGTCATGATGGCTTTGTAAATAATGCAACTGATTTTGAAGATGGTGTGGACCAGCAAGAGGAACCAATGGAGTTCTATCAGGATGGGGGTGAGGCCTGCTGCAGCATGTAGGATGCCCTTAAGGGAGGGGCGAATGTGGAATCTGGTAGGCCGTGGAGCAGAGTTTTACCCCATACAGATGCGAGAGTATGAGTGCTTGAACCCCAATTATGATGTTGCTTTCTGGAAGGAATGGTTTAATTTTCTTTACAAGAGAGCTGGTACCAGGCCATCCTTGTTTCTTTGTAGTGTGTTCCTTGAACGCGAGGTTGATGTCCAGAGTGAATCCAAGTGACTTGGCATCCAGTAAATGTTGGGGTTCAAAGCCATCAAGGTTCATGTCATTGAGTTAAGTTTGTACTGTCTCTTGCTTGTTGTTTTTACAAATAACAGGACATTTGTCTTGGATGGGTTGATCTTCAGGTAGACAGTGGGCATTTGAGTCTTTATGAGGTACAGACAGCCAATGAGGCATTCAAGGTCTAGAGTGGAGGAGACTTTCAAGGAGAATTTTGTATTTTCAGTATAATGTTGAATGTTGATGCTGTTATCTGTGAGTAGAAACCCAGGAGGCTCCATTAGGAGATTGATGGTGACCGTATGAAACCATGCTGAACTCTCCAAGTGAAATGGATTTTTTGGTACCTGGATGTACCCATGTGAAGACTGGGTGCTGATTAGAAAGGTAGGAGGAGAACCAGCGAAGGACGTTGGCAGTAAATCCCATTAGAGACTCCACTATGTGAATGAGGATGTTTGATTAGGATGTTTGACTGTGCCAAAGGGAGCTGAGAAATCCAGCAATATCAGGCGGCTTGAGTCATCTTCATCTGTGGTCAGGAGGGCATTGCGTATGATGTGTAAGTGTTGGAAATGCCCATATCTTCCTTGGTATTCCCCTAGATTTTTGCTACTGTAGCTGAACCATTTTTTGTTGACCACAGGACTCTGAACACTTTATTCCTGCTAAGCAATAGAAATGTTCTTGTGCTCTGCATTGTAAATAAGATAAAATAGGCATACACATATTTGTCACATTTGATTTAGTTGTAAGTCCCTGGTATATGGTACAACATGACCCAGGGACTGCAAATTAAATGATAGTAGTGGGCTGCAGCACTCATTCGGTTACCCACTAAGCACCGTGAAACAAGTCTATAGGTCTGCTATTGTAACATGGGTGGGCATTTTCAATCTGCCAAAATAAGCCTTTTGCCAGCCCTAAGCCTTCCTTTTTAGGTCGAGCCTGGGCATGCGCTGCTCTGCGAGGCACTTGCTGTATTTAGGTAGGGACTTGAAGCTCCGCCCATATTTTTTATTGGCTTGTGTCCATTGTCCACTGTACACTGTGACTGCTCATTGGTCAATAGCCTTAGCAGTCCTTCCTTAGTACTGCCTTGTCTCATTTTCTAACCTCCCATGGCGACACCCCTCTTTAAATATATTGTTACTCTGTAGGATTTAATTACAGCCTCCGAGCACTATTTTTTCAAATAGCTTTGCCCTGCCAGCTTTTTCAGCCAGGACATGCTCTCTCGCTCTCCTTATGTTTTTTAAGAATTTTATAACACGGGCGTCAAATGCATTTGTAATGCAATAGGTCTTGCATTTGCAAGCGTTTACGCTATTGGCAATGTAAATGGCAATGCCTTTCATTTATCGGTTTTAAAAACAACACATAAAAAAAGGCATTGTCATTTACAATGCCAATAGCTCAAACTCATGAATGCGAGACCTATTGCATTGAAAATGCTTGTTAATACTTTTAAGTCACCCCTAAGATAGACCCTAAATTCCCATAGGGCAGGGTGTTTGAAAATTAGGACATGTAAGTTGTTTATTTCCTGCTCAAGCCAAATGTCACCTGACTGGTGAATTGCTCCCCTGTGATGAGATGTAGATTGATTCCAGGCAGTTGGCAAAAGGCTTGGGTGTTGAAAGGTGTTTTTCGTACTTGGGTAGGATGGCCTGCAGCCTGTGCCCAGCCGCTGCTTGTGCTTCAGAGTGTGCCTACCCTGTCACTGACGCACCTAGGCCTTCCTCCCTTTGTCTTCCTGGTCAGCTTGGCTCCAAACCCAGTGGGACAGGGGATCTGTCCCATGTCTGGTTTGGGTTGACCACAAGAGAGGGTTTGCCCATTATTAAGCCACTCCTCTGGGTGTACACAGGGAGCTCTCACCAGAGGAACAAGGGTTTTGCCATGTTGGATTTAGGTGGAAAAGGGCACTGTGGGATAGTGTACAGTACAATACACAGGAAGTGCTGCAAAAGAAGCTAGGGTCCCCCATACAAACTTTTACCCCATTGGTTAGGGAGTGGCCAGGAGTTAACCCATCCACAGGTCAGCACTGGGCGTAAACATGACATATCCATTACCCCTTTCAGAAAACCCCTGGACTGTGAAGAATTAGAATTAGGACTACTCTGCTGTCCGAGTAGCCTGAAGGAAGACTACTTGCCCTAAACCCAGGACCCCAGAGTGACTCAAGGGTCAGTTGACTGACTTTCTGTTTGAGCTACAGGGATCCAACAAGTTCTCAGAGACCTTGTTTTGATCAGCTCAGCTAACCAGTTCTAACTGAACTTGCCCTGAACCCTGCTGCTGACCTCTGCTGGAGTAAGTCCTAACCCCAAAGTGCTATCCACTACTGCCCTTTGCTGTTGTAAAAGTGTACCCCTCCTAAATGTTTTGAACCTGGGACTATAAAACTGTTTCTCAACTTTTGTGACAAGCAATGGTGAACCAAGGCCAACCTACCAAGCCGATCTGACGAAGGGGCCAAAGATTCTGTTGCTCCTGTTACGTTCTTATCCACAGTAGCAAATCCAATCCAGCTGGACTTCATAGCAAAGGTGTCTGGACTTGTGGAGCCCTCTTCGGCTACGGTCTGCTGCCTTGCTCCTCTGGAAATATCCAAGCTCCAGAAAACTGACCAATCCAAAGGTGTGAAAGGTATCTAGCTAGCTGGTGAGGCACCTTCTCACAAGACCTTCCTTAGCAGCTGTCCAATAACATGGAGCCCTATTTGGCCACTGCTGCTGCCTTGCCCTACTGAGGATTTTTTTTCTTCCATCCCAAAGTCTAAGTCCACAGGTAAAACATTGTATTCAAATTAACCTGGTCCCTGTATTCTACGCATTCTCCATTGCAATCAGCCTTAACTTTTAACTTTGTCCTGCTCAAGCTCATCCTGATGACCACGGTTGGCACTTATCGCTTTTTGGCGGTATTTTGAACCTTAAACTTGAATTATTCATTACACCGGTTCTACTTATTGGACGCTTGTTGTTCTGGGTTCATTTTACTTTATTTAACAAAATTTGTTTATTTTTTCTTGTGTTTCCACTTTATTACTGATTGAATACTGAATAAATATTTTTCACATTGCTTCTAAGTTAGGTCTGACTGTTTTCGTGCCAAGCAACCAAAGGGTTAAGAACAGGTTTATTTTGCGACTTTTGTATACAGCCCTGACAGGGATGTGATAATGGTTTAACGTGGATTCTCATCCCCTCAACCAATACTCCCAATTTTTTACAGTACAGTAGTGGTCTGTGCTGTTATCACTGATGTGATATTGGTCTGCTTGTTTGATGACCTTGCCGATTAAAGATAGGTGTGCCATGGGCTGGTCATCTGAGTCTAGTGTAGGTTGTAAGGAGTTTGGAAGATCTGCCCTGCCTTGAGAGCTTCTGAGAAGATGCCATGAGTGACGGAGGCATTAACAGTGGTGAGTAGGGGGTAATTGACCTTCCCGTTATGTATAAAAATGTATATCTGCGCCAACGTAATGACCATTTCAATGAAAAATGTGCTGTCTGCAAATAACAATGCACTATCACGCGTTGCTTAATTAAGTAAATAAAATCGCTCGACTCTGGTCCATTAAAGCTAGGTGGATCGAGAAAGTTTGTCATACTAAAACGTGGGTTGTGGTTCCAAGAAGTTTGGGAAGCACTGAGCCTAAAACACAGGTTGATTGGTGTGTTTTACTGACCTTTGCGCCAACTGGCCATTGCAAAAAGGACATTTGTACCAACCTACTGCCGTAAAAAGTACATTTGCTCTGAGATTACCAATGGAAAAATAATTTTTGGGCGCTGTGCTTTCGTTGCAAATGTTCATACGCAATTGAGGTGTACCATGCAAAGAGTTTGTTTGATTCTGATCTCTTCTTTTTAAGGCAAGTTAGCACACCCATTAAAGGGTTTAAGGTACATCTCTCCATTCTCTCAAAAATGCTCCCTTTTCTAAAAACAAAAGGAAGAATCATGATGGAGAGTCAAGTTGGTCAAGTTGTACCATAACTTAAGTTGTTTTTAGAGCTCTGTAACACATTCATTGACAGGTTTGAACAGAGGTAAAGCCAAAGCTAGAGTGTAACTGAACTATCTCAAATAATACAGCCCTGCATAAAACCAACACAGTAAATGCTTCATGGGCTCCTAATTGGACTTAGGAGTTAACTTCAAAATCCTCTGCACTGTCCAAAAAGCCTACTGATGAACAGATCCAAAATATCAACATTCTTCTAATCCCCACTAGATACGAACCAGGATACTTCACTTTTAAATTGCACACCTTGTCGCCCAACAATCGTTTAATTGGCTTAAATATGTAGGCAGATACTTGGGAGTGCATGTACCCATGCTTTGAAAAGCCCTTGACCAACACCGGCTAGTTGAATCAATTTACAAACATTTCAGAAAACGACTTAAAGACCTAATTTTTCAAACTTGCTGAGGGGTCACGAATGAAGAACATCTGGCAAGGTTCTACCACACTGATCAGACTATATTGACCTTCTCAATTGAACAAAGCTTACCTACGTAAGACTGCTAAATAAATAAATCTAAATAAATGAAAGTCTCTCTTTCTTAGGAAAGGTTCTATAGAAGCAAGTCAACAAGCAACTGTCTAAATTTCTGGAGCAGAGTGGTCTCCTTCATTGCTTACATACAAGATTCTGTACTGGCCATAGCAATGAGCCGGCACTCCTGGCTATGGTCCTGGATGAAAGAGTTACATTGGATCAAAGTGGCACCACAGCTTTGAATCTGTTACATTTTAGCGCTGCTTTTGACATGGTTTCTCACGCACTTCTTCTTGCAAAGTTACATAATACCGAGGTGACAAAGTTGGCGTGGAAATGGCTTGCATCCTTCCTGGAGAATCAGAGTTTCCAGGTTTGTGATTAGATTCCTTGCCTATAAAGTGAGGAGCACCCCAGTGATCCTCTTTGAGTCCTACCCTGTTCAAGGTCTATGTTTGTTCTTTAGCATACATTGTTCTGAGGAGTGCGTCCAGTGGAAACGTCACCCTTGAGATTTCCTCCTAGTAGTGCTTGACCTGTGAACTAGTCTAGACATGTCAAACATTATCCATAATAATGAGGTGGCACATAGTTCTAATTGGCCACTCGAAACAGGAAGAAGTGAGGATTTCTGGAGAACAAAATACACATCTACAAATTTGCTTCCACTATAATTAATAAGTAAAGTCATTTACAATTCACTCAATTATAATGTAGTACAATTAGTACTGGGTAATAAGCAGATGCTAAACCGAGCCTGAAGATTTACTAACTAATGTTATTGCCTCCCTTAAGTAAGCAACCCTTCTGCTGCACAACTTTTGAAACTTGCTGTAGCCTGACAGAAGTACAGCTCAAGGTCGATTTAAGTAGGATTATCTATGTTATAACTCAAATATTTACCAGAATGTGAAGCACATTAGATTCTTTATTCTATTCCATTATGTTGTTACTTATAAAGTGCATGGTTACCTACCAAAGGCATCTCAGTCTTAGGATGGTCAGAAGCCAGATACGATCTTAACACAAATGCTCAAACAGCCAGTTCTTAAGGGATTTCCTAAAGTTGAGCTCATCAGGGGAGTTCTGAAGCGCAGATGGAAGAGAATTCCATAACTGGTTGTACCAAAAGAGGCAACAGGCTCCGGGCCTCGTTATTAAAGTCTCATAAAGTTAAGCATAGGGCTTTAAATTGGATCTCTTTTAAGGGAGAACCAAAGAACTTTGAACAGAGAAGTTGATGCAGACTGATGTTTGGGCAACCTCAATAAAAGGCGAGCTGCGGCATTTTGGAAAATCTGCAATCTTCTTAATGCAGATTGATAAATACCCAGATATAATACATTTCCATAGTCTAGATGAGATGTAACGAAGCCTTGGACTGCAGTTCTTTGGGTGGTGTTTGGCAGTATCTCCAGGACCTTTCTAAGGAATCTTATTGAAGTGCCGAAACAGTCTGCAGCCAGGTTCCTCACCTGAGCCTTAAATGACAACTTGTCATCTAGCTAGATTCCTAGATTCAGGGCCAGCTTTAGGGCAGTGCGACTGGTGCGGCCGCTCCGGGCGCTGACCTGTGGAGGGGGGCGCTGATCTCAGGAGGGGCGCTGTATTTAGTAATAAGGTATGATTGGAGAGAAGAGGGGCAATTTTGCTTGGTGGTAGTAAGAAAATCAGAGGAGGCGGTCATAGGGTGTGGGGGCGCTAAAAAGAATTGCCGCACTGGGCCCCACCAGCGATAAAGCCGGCCCTGTCTAGAATACTGATAACTGTTTTAGGCTGAGCATGGGGCCCAAGGCTTTCTGGCCAGCACTTTAAATAATTTCCAATTAACATGACTTCTGTTTTTATTGCTCTCTTTCAGGCAGCAATTAGCCATCCACTTGGCAACTGCTGTGAGATATGGCTTTAGTTTGACTGCTTTTGAATACTGTTCTGCAGTCAGGGAGATGACCAACTGGGTGTCATCTCCATATGATACCAAGGTGAGACCAAAAGACTGATTTCACTTAGCATGGGTAGGCTATAACTCTTACCATGCCACCTCCCAAGACAACTTTTAAGACTATCTTGGGGCCTCGTTTAGAGTTTCCTAATAAGTAGGTGGACAGCATTCCTTTTAAGAGGAAACACCCATCCACCAAACTCTAAATAAGGCCCTTGGTTACTAAAACATAATTTTCAATAAATACTATGTTTCGTTAAGAATTGTGCTGTTTTGCCAATCCCACGGCCACAGCAAGCACTTCAATAGTTTCCACAGAGGAATGGAGACGTAAAATCAATAAGTTAAGGGTCTCTTTAATGATGTAGCTTTGAGTCCTTTGATTTGTAATCCTTGAAGCCTTCCACATAATGAGGAACAATCTGCAGAGGACTCTTTGAACGGGCATCGCTCAAATTGCTCTGGAAACGTTTTTAGGCCTTGTGTTAGCCAAGACATTTTGATTTTAGCAAAATTATACATATAATTACTTAACTTATAGGGCTTACTGCCAACCCTCTTCATCCATTGGTTTGTTGTTGTGTCATTTACAATATTCATCTACTTTGTGCAGCTTACTCAGTGGAGCAGTGGGACAGCCTACTTCAGCCATTGTTTAACTTTACTTTACATTCTGCTTTTTTAAAAGCTGCACATCCACACAAATAGTAGCTCCTTTCAGTGCCAGCGATTACTGTGACAGTGTGTATAAGTTTAGCTTTAAAAACAAAATACTAATATATTGTTTAAACATTGACAAGGGTCTGGTAGCTTCCCCAACACTCCATGCATGTTTGGGCATCTTTGAATGTTTTCCAAAAGTAAAAAATTATCACATGCACCTATGTGAGCATGCATGGGCAGCCAGGTTTGAAAGATTTTGTTTAACATTCTAATACATGGGATTTTGCAGTCCCTGTATAAAAACCTGACTATAATTTCGTAATAATATGAAAATAGTATGAAAGTCCTTGTCTAATTTCTTCAATATTGGTGACTTGTGACACACCCTGTCATTGCTTATAAAGAAATTATGCCAGAACTCAACTGTAATAGCTTATTACAGTTGAGTTCTGATGTCACAATGCTGCTAGAACCAGCAGTCAAGTGGAAAAGGTGGTCAGGTCATAAGCATAATTAAAGCAACTGTTTAAAGAAAAACAAACCCCTACCTTTGTTTCTTCTGCACTATTTTTCTAGCTGTAGAGTGGCAACCACAAAGGAGATATTTATTGCAACATGTTTATTTTTCCACTGCTTAGGCAGTTCTAGAAAGTATGAATGTTTCTGCAAGCTTCTACCCATTTTAATCTACTGTGAGTTATTTAATAACAAGCATTGCAAATGCAATAGGTCTCGCAGTAGTAAAGTTTGAGCTATAGGTGTTATTTATTTTTTTGTTTTTAATTTATGTGTTGTTTTTTCTAAATGGCTAAATTAATAGCTTTCTTCTTTACAAAGCCAATAGTTATAATTTTTGTAAATGTGACACCTCTAGCATTTGTAAAGCAACATGTTTTGTATTAACGGGACTTATATGTATTGATATTAAAAAACTCAATGGCTTTAAAAAACAATTAATAATTAATACGTAAATAAAATGGATTTTATTTTATATTGCCAATAGCTTAAAGTTTATTAAATATATTTAGTGAAGATGCTGTGGTTGCGCTGAGTGAGGGTGAGTGAGGGTGAGGGTAAGTGAGGGTGAGTGAGGGGTTGAGGGTGAGTGAGGGTGAGGGGTTGAGGGTGGGTGAGGGGTTGAGGGTGAGTAAGGGTGAGGGTGAGTGAGGGTGAGTAAGGGTGAGGGTGAGTGAGGGTGAGTGAGGGTGAGTGAGTGAGGGTGAGTGAGTGAGTGAGGGTGAGTGAGGGTGAGGGGTTGAGGGTGAGTGAGGGTGAGGGGTTGAGGGTGAGTGAGGGTGAGGGGTTGAGGGTGAGTGAGGGTGAGGGTGAGTGAGGGTGAGGGTGAGTGAGGGTGAGGGGTTGAGGTTAGTGAGGGTGAGGGTGAGTGAGGGTGAGGGTGAGTGAGGGTGAGGGTGAGTGAGGGTTTGAGGGTGAGGGGTTGAGGGTGAGTGAGGGTGAGGGCATTCACATGTACTGCGCGTGGGTGTCCTTCCTTTCCTGGAAATGCTAACTTTACTGTCTTAAAAGAAAGTGAAAGCAAAGCAGACTAAAGATCGAACAGAGATCGTCGGGGACTTTCCACTTCGACGCAAGTGTGGCTTTGTTCAGCTGTTAGGCAGAGGGTGTTTGTGGAGTGTGGGCGGGGCTACCTGTATTTGATGGGTGACATCACCTTTCGTAGGAGTTTGGAGCTTAACATTGGCCACAGGCTAAGCCAATAGGCCCTAGAGCCCTAGTCTTCAAACTTTTTAAGCCCCCGCGTCAATACATTTCATTAGGGCTCCCAGGCGAGCGTGGGAAAGGAGAGGAGGGGAGAGCAGCAGAAGAAGCCGAATGAGAGAGATCGAATGAGGAGAGAGGCGGGGCAGGAGCCCGCTTGTTAATAAATAATCCCCGGAGGTGGTGATATTTCCCGGGATTGTGACAGAACATTTCTCGCTGCACCAACACAAACAGAGGCAGCGAGAGACATGTCACCGGGGGAGGGGGCGGGTGTCTGCGCGCTGCTCCGGGGACAGCGGGGGAGGGGCGTGTGTGCGGTGCTGCTGGGGAAGGCATGCGGGGCTGCTGAGCAGGGACAAAGGCAGAACAAAAACGGAGGTTGGATGGGCAAAGGAAGAAAGAGGTGACACACGAACTGGAATAAATAAAACTAAAAAGTAGAAAATTGGGGATATTAAATAGAAAGGGGTGAAAGAGGGGGAGGCAGGAAAGTAAACGGAGAGCGGTGAGACAAAACGAAGACGACTTTCAGGAGGCGAGCGCGGGAAAGGAGAGGAGGGGAGAGCACGGCGGGCAGGGGTGGGGCGGAGAGGGGAGAGGTGCGACACGGCAGGCAGACAGGGGAGGAGAGTAGGAGGAGGGGGGAGGAGAGTAGGGGAGGCACAGAAAGGTCTTCTGCTCAATGTTAATGATAGCCAAATGGCATATATATAACCCAGACGGGGCTTATTTACAAAGCCAGCGGGGATCTTCAAAGGGTGGCACAGCTCTTGCCCCGGTGGAGCAACAATGGGCAATGCAGCCGTCCAGGACTGTGTAGCTATGGAGAGCACAATATTATACCATTAGTTGCCCGAGGCTATGCCATGTTAGCTACAACTGTAGGGTGTTTGTAACACGAGCTCCAGACATTTGTTTCCACGCTCTAGGCATTGACAGTTATAGCCGCTCAGCAAAGCTTCGTGGTGCCTTTGTCTGGTGGAGCGCGGAGCGTAGATGATTTAAAAGGCAGCTGAGACATGCAGGATGAAAGAGGAGTGTCACTGTAGAATGCTGGAGATGAGAGGGACTGCCAGCCTAAGATCCAGGAGGCGAGAAAGACCGTCAGTGTGGAGTGCAGGATTCGAGAGAGACTGTCAGTGTGGAGTATAGGAATGAGAGAGAGCGTCAGTGTGGCGTGCAGTATTCGAGAGAGACTGTCAGTGTGGAGTATAGGAATGAGAGAGCATCAGTGTGGCGTGCAGTATTCGAGAGAGACTGTCAGTGTGGAGTATAGGAATGAGAGAGAGCGTCAGTGTGGCGTGCAGGATTCGAGAGAGACTTGTCAGTGTGGAGTGCAGGAGGCGAGAGAGACCGTCAGTGTGGCGTGCAGGATGAGAGAGAGACTTGTCAGTATGGAGTGCAGGAGGCGAGAGAGACCGTCGGTGTGGCGTGCAGGGGACGCAAGATATTGTAATTGCTGTGTGTACGAGGCGTGGGAGACTGTCATGTAGGGTGCAGCAAATGAGAGAGATTGTCAGTGTGTCGTGCAGGATACGAGAGAGACTGTTAGTGTGGGATGCAGGAGATAGAGACACTGGAAACGAGAGACTGTCAATGAGGCGGGAGAAACGGTCATTGTGGGAAGCCGGAGTTGAAATAGACTCAGCGTGGGACGCCTGGGATAGGAGAGACTGTCGCTGTGGGATGCAGAAGATGAGAGGCAGTGTGAGTGCAGGTGTGTGGGTAGGAAAGGACGGCGTGTACGTCATGAGTGCGGGCACGGTTTCTGTGGGGTGAAAGGGAGAGGAGGGCTGCTGGTCTGGGAGGGTGGTCTGTTGGAAGAGGGGGTCGCCGTGGGAGGCACTGATGACGCAGTACTGACGGAGAGAGTCCGTATTTGCACCGAGTGGTCGTCGGAGGTGTGAGGGCACAGGCCGCGGTGCCCGTGACATTGTGAGTGAGGATACAAAGCCGGATTTGACGGACGGGATTGTGACAGAACATTTCTCGCTGCACCAACACAAACAGAGGCAGCGAGAGACATGTCACCGGGGGAGGGGGCGGGTGTCTGCGCGCTGCTCCGGGGACAGCGGGGGAGGGGCGTGTGTGCGGTGCTGCTGGGGAAGGCATGCGGGGCTGCTGAGCAGGGACAAAGGCAGAACAAAAACGGAGGTTGAATGGGCAAAGGAAGAAAGAGGTGACACACGAACTGGAATAAATAAAACTAAAAAGTAGAAAATTGGGGATATTAAATAGAAAGGGGTGAAAGAGGGGGAGGCAGGAAAGTAAACGGAGAGCGGTGAGACAAAACGAAGACGACTTTCAGGAGGCGAGCGCGGGAAAGGAGAGGAGGGGAGAGCACGGCGGGCAGGGGTGGGGCGGAGAGGGGAGAGGTGCGACACGGCAGGCAGACAGGGGAGGAGAGTAGGAGGAGGAGGGGGGAGGAGAGTTGGGGAGGCACAGAAAGGTCTTCTGCTCAATGTTAATGATAGCCAAATGGCATATATATAACCCAGACGGGGCTTATTTACAAAGCCAGCGGGGATCTTCAAAGGGTGGCACAGCTCTTGCCCCGGTGGAGCAACAATCGGCAATGCAGCCGTCCAGGACTGTGTAGCTATGGAGAGCACAATATTATACCATTAGTTGCCCGAGGCTATGCCATGTTAGCTACAACTGTAGGGTGTTTGTAACACGAGCTCCAGACATTTGTTTCCACGCTCTAGGCATTGACAGTTATAGCCGCTCAGCAAAGCTTCGTGGTGCCTTTGTCTGGTGGAGCGCGGAGCGTAGATGATTTAAAAGGCAGCTGAGACATGCAGGATGAAAGAGGAGTGTCACTGTAGAATGCTGGAGATGAGAGGGACTGCCAGCCTAAGATCCAGGAGGCGAGAAAGACCGTCAGTGTGGAGTGCAGGATTCGAGAGAGACTGTCAGTGTGGAGTATAGGAATGAGAGAGAGCGTCAGTGTGGCGTGCAGTATTCGAGAGAGACTGTCAGTGTGGAGTATAGGAATGAGAGAGCATCAGTGTGGCGTGCAGTATTCGAGAGAGACTGTCAGTGTGGAGTATAGGAATGAGAGAGAGCGTCAGTGTGGCGTGCAGGATTCGAGAGAGACTTGTCAGTGTGGAGTGCAGGAGGCGAGAGAGACCGTCAGTGTGGCGTGCAGGATGAGAGAGAGACTTGTCAGTATGGAGTGCAGGAGGCGAGAGAGACCGTCGGTGTGGCGTGCAGGGGACGCAAGATATTGTAATTGCTGTGTGTACGAGGCGTGGGAGACTGTCATGTAGGGTGCAGCAAATGAGAGAGATTGTCAGTGTGGCGTGCAGGATACGAGAGAGACTGTTAGTGTGGGATGCAGGAGATAGAGACACTGGAAACGAGAGACTGTCAATGAGGCGGGAGAAACGGTCATTGTGGGAAGCCGGAGTTGAAATAGACTCAGCGTGGGACGCCTGGGATAAGAGAGACTGTCGCTGTGGGATGCAGAAGATGAGAGGCAGTGTGAGTGCAGGTGTGTGGGTAGGAAAGGACGGCGTGTACGTCATGAGTGCGGGCACGGTTTCTGTGGGGTGAAAGGGAGAGGAGGGCTGCTGGTCTGGGAGGGTGGTCTGTTGGAAGAGGGGGTCGCCGTGGGAGGCACTGATGACGCAGTACTGACGGAGAGAGTCCGTATTTGCACCGAGTGGTCGTCGGAGGTGTGAGGGCACAGGCCGCGGTGCCCGTGACATTGTGAGTGAGGATACGAAGCCGGATTTGACGGACGGGATTGTGACAGAACATTTCTCGCTGCACCAACACAAACAGAGGCAGCGAGAGACATGTCACCGGGGGAGGGGGCGGGTGTCTGCGCGCTGCTCCAGGGACAGCGGGGGAGGGGCATGTGTGCGGTGCTGCTGGGGAAGGCATGCGGGGCTGCTGAGCAGGGACAAAGGAAGAACAAAAACGGAGGTTGGATGGTCAAAGGAAGAAAGAGGCGACACACGAACTGGAATAAATAAAAACTAAAAAGGAGAAAATTGGGGATATTAAATAGAAAGGGGTGAAAGTGAGACAAAACGAAGACGACTTTCAGGAGGCGAGCGTGGGAAAGGAGAGGAGGGGAGAGCACGGCGGGCAGGGGAGGGGGCGGAGAGGGGAGAGGTGCGACACGGCAGGCAGACAGGGGAGGAGAGTAGGAGGAGGAGGGGGGAGGAGAGTAGGGAGGCACGGCCTAGCTGCCGTGCAATCAAGAAGTGAGGGGGCAGGAGAGTAGGCAAGGCAGGCGGCTGGGGGCATGTGCACGCGCTTTTAAGCTCAATGCGCATGCGCATTGAGCTTAAAAGTCACGGGCACTGCAAGGAATCGCCACGATTCCTTGCAAGTTGGACAAAGAGTGGATAAGCCCCCATAGTCTCGCTTGCTCGATGCGCATGCGCATCGACAGGCGAGACCTAAAAACTGACTTGTATTAAAGTGATTCCAATATCTTCTAACAACAATTAAGGCACTTCTTTTTTGATGTGTTTAATTTTGCACTAGATTCTATTTTTGTTCTTCATGTTTACAAACATGCTCTCTTACATTAGAACATTAGAATATCTCTGGGCTTATAGTGGATCTTACTGTTCCTCCTTTTTAATTAAGAACATTCTATCGTTAGTGGGTGGTAAGTGCTAATAGCCATATAGCCCTTCTGCCTCTGGCTGTAACGTTTGCTACAGGCCACATCCTCAATTTTAGGCCTTTGCCTGTGGCTTGGACAATAACTCTGGTTCAGGGCCTTTAACAGCAGATATAGCCCTCTGCACTAGGCCATAAGGCTATATGAAAGAGGTATATACCAAGGGTTTAAGTGGTTTGTGGCAAAGGGGATGGTGTGACCACCTATTATAAGGGGTAAAATACCCCGACGTACACTATAAGGATATTGCAAGTCATCTTGAAGTTCCATTACCCAATAAAGGAACTCAGCCTTCAGCCTCGTTCCTCTACAAGGTCATGGGGCTCCTCTGTGACTTGCAACATACTTATAATGTAAGGCAGGAGTACTTGATCCTGTATATAATAGACTGCTTGTGACATACCAGGTCACCTATTATAAAGAAATGACATCGTAATTCATCTGTTATAACTCATTACAGTTCAGTTCTGATGTCACAATGCCTGCTGCCATCAGCCGGAAGGAAAGGTAGGTTAGGTCATGTAGCAGAATTAAAACTGCTACTTAAGGAACAAACTCAAATGTTGCTTTTTTTTCTTCCTTTCTGGTTTTCTAGCTTTCTAGCAACAAGCAGAAAGGTTATTTTGTGTGGCAAACTGTTTTTTGCACACCTTAGTTAATTAGAGAACATTTTGAATCTTTCTGTATGTGCCTACACATTCTGAGCTACTGTGCGTTTTTTTTAAACTGACATATTAAACTGATTCTAATATCTTTTGCAGCTAATATCTAGCAGCCTTTTTTGTGTTTCATTTTGCACTAGAGATTCTATTTTTGTTCTTCCTATTTTCAAACATGCTCTCTTTTTCATATGAAAGAGCTACATACCAAGGATTAAAGTGATTTGTAGGCAAGGTGGTGGTGTGACCATGTATTATAAGGAATAAAGTACCCCCTGCAGTACATGATCAGGTCACCTCGGAGTTTGGTAACCGTATAAAGGAACTTGTCATTTGGTCTCCTTCCTCTATATGGTCCTGGAACTCCTCAGTGACTTGCATTGTCATAATAATGTATGGTGAGAGTACTTTAGTCCATATATTATAAAAATAATTTCCAGATGGCTATGTATGCATGTGTATGCTTATGCACAAATGACAAGTGACCATTGTTTTAAATGGTTTTTGAAATAAAGTTTTACAAAATCCACAACTTCACACTCCACTCCAGACCTATTGACTTTGCTAATGCTTGTTTTCAGTTTCCATCTAGTAAGGGTACAGGACCCTGCACTGAGCCAGCCAAGGGTAATCCTCCACAATATGCTGCCTCAGTGTGATTCCTTTGCTCAGAAGAACACTTATATGCAGGGTCGGATTGGTAACGCGGGCACTCGGGAAATGGCCGAAGGGCCAGTAGCCGAGTTCCAGCTGTGGGCTGCTTTTTCAGGCAGCCTGTGGGCTGTCCGTGCTGTTTGGATGCCGCCAAGGGCCCAGGGGGTGCCTGCGTTGCCTTTCTAGAGGCAGCTGGGCGGAGCTATCACTCCCTTTCTTTCGCTGGGCCGGCGCATTATTGTATGCTGATTGAGCGGGGGCAGGGGGCCTGAGCAGAAGTGGTCTCACTTGCATTCATGTATGGTGCAGCAGTGTGAACTAATCTGTGCAATTTTTTTTATCAAAGTGAAGTTAATAAAACATGCCACACAGCCGCTTTCTTTTCATACAACTTCGCTGAAGCAGTGTTTTGCAACTCGCAAATGTGGGCCACTTTGTTTTGGTGTGCCCGGGCCAATTTGTGATCCCAATCCAACCCTACTTATACAGCATCTGTAATGATTCTTATCGTCACACATAAGAGCATGAGCCAACACATGTTTTTCCCCAGAACTTAGGACAAGTTACACTTTCTCTAATTCTGACTCCTCAAAGTGTTCTTATTATTATTTCAAAATCAGGCTTTTCCGCGTCTGTAGAATTGTAACCAATGATGATTTTTCTGGATCTAAGCATTACAAAGCTTTTTATTAGTTATTAAGCAATGCCCCTACTTTAGGGCAAGAGCCTAGCATATCAAGCATATCATGCATTCCTTCAGAGTTTTAATTAAGGTGAGCAAGTCTTAAATTGTACACTGATCCCATAAAGTGCAACCAACGACATTTAGTACAAATGTTATGTTATGTTATGTTATCTGTGTCTTTTATAGCGCTCGGCTACTCCAAGGAGTGTCCCGCCGCTTATTTTTAACCAGTAACAGAGAACACTACAGGGCTATTGAAAAAGAAACCAGAAATAAAAAGAGAGAACCATATAGTGAAACCGTATAGTAGACCTTATCAGGATGTGTGAGTGAGTATATCCCTGTTATGTATTTACAAATGTCTGGTAGCACGTCTGAAGCTTGTGCAATTGTGCTGCAGAAAGAAGGCAAACATGGCAAAAATGCAAGTATTCTCAAAGGTCTCTGTTGTTGCAAGTTTCTTTTTATAAAGGATGCCAAGGGTTAGAAAAAACAAACATTGGTAAAGCCAATATGTTTAATCTATTCAAGATCTATTTGCTTTGTCAGTTTTTTTAGAGATGTTGCACAGCAGCAGGGGCTGCTGTACAACATGGCCTAAGGGAAAACAATAAATAAAAGTGCTATGATATGACCAGCTTTGAGCGAATCAGAGTGCTTTTTTTGCACAGCAGCCTACGTTGCTGGGCAGTGTGTCTAAAAAATTTAACAAAGCCAAACTTGCATCTGGGAGACCTATTTGCCTTTGATTAATGTTCTTTATCTGGGATGGGATGGTTGGGGAGGTCAGAGAGAACCTATGTTTGAGTGGGGGGGTTTAGCAACATAACGGACATGGGAAGGATGGGGAGGTCAAGCAATACAAGGAAGGTGTAGGAGAGGAGGAACAAGCAACATGAGGGTGGTGTGGGGGAAGAGGGAGGGAACCGCAACAGAATGGAGAACAGGTGGGGGATGGGGGGCAAGGTCAGAGATGGTGGGTGAAGGCAGGGACTAGAGATACATGCACTCTTATTTCCCAAAGCTATACAACATTGTCAAATAAATACAAAAGGTGCAATGATATGATGACGTGTCACTGGCGAATGCATGGGAGAAGACTTATGAGTGTGCATGTGTCAGAGCTCAAACACGCACCAGTGGAATGACACAGACCCCATTCGCTTTAATTTTTTAATTACTGACTCAAATTGCGAATGCCACTTGAATTGGTAAATAAAGTTTTTTTAATGGGAAATCTTGGTTTTAAGAAAAAGAAAATGACCACAGAGGTTGGGGGAAATGGAGGAGCAAATGAAGGGAGTTGATGCATGAACGGAGGATAAAACATTGTACGAAAGCAATACTGGATGGGGGAGGGGAGCACACATGGAGAGAGGAACACACTGCAGAGAGAGAAGAGCATGAGGTGGGGTGAAGGATACGAGAGAGCAAGAAGCACACAATATTGACAGCAACAGGGAGCAGGAGAAGAAGCACACGCGGGTAAGAACAACACAAAGCATTGGGAGAGGGGGAGGAGTACACAAGAAAGAAATAGAACTAGAAGGTTGGATGGTTGAAAGACAGAAGATACGCAGAGAGATAAGGAGGCTATGCTCCAGGGGAAGAATAAACATAAGATGAACAGACTGGAATAAGGAAATTCAACGAGTAAAAGCAAGCAAATGAGAGGACAATAAAGCCAACCAATGGTAAGCAATGGTCAGGCTTTAAGCCTCTAATTCCTGTTCAGCTCATTTTAAGTCTTTTCAATTGATGCTGCCTGGTAAGCGCAGCCTAAACAGGCAGAAGCCAGCAAAATCTTCTGTCTCTAGCAGTAGCAGAATTCAGGCAGTTGTTGAGATATCCAGGCATCTCAAGAAACTGAAGACGTAGGAGGAGGGAAACAGGAGCCAAGAGTAGCAGCCAAAGCAACGACCAGCAAGCACGAACATGTGCTGATCAGATCGCTAGACTACAGGTAAGGCAATGTCATGGAAGCAAGCAACATTCAGGGGTGTCCGCGATGGCACGGAATGATATTCACCTTCAGTGTCTCCACTGGTTGGTTGTGGTGACTACTGGTCTCAATTATCCCCTTTCTTCTGTAGCTCATCCTTTGACTAGCTTGGAAATTCTTCTGAGTGAAATCCTTCTCACTCTTATATCATACTCAACTTACTCTTTCTTTGCAACTACCCATCGTTAGTAATACATGCCCTGTAGTACCTGCTGATTAACTATATCTCCCTGTACAGCAACATATAAACAACGAGGACAGTGGAAAAAGGAGCACCCTTAAACTAAACTAAGCCTGCCCATGGAGTACCTCAGGGGACATTTCTGTGACTGGCATGGCATCCACAAACAATGAGGGCGTTGGAGTCTATAGCTCTCTTATGAACCGGGGATGACGCTACGTTCTTGAAAGTAAGGAACATCATAAAGTTGCAGAAGAGCTACAATAAATGCAGAAAAACAGCAACATTTGGTAATATTAGCACAGAGCTGCACTTCTTAGAACGCACCAATCCAAACTATAAGCAGAAACTGGTAATAAATAGTGGGATTGTATTCATTTGGCAAAAGCTCTAGGGTCACATTATACAAGTGGAAACTTCAAAGTAGCAGGATTTCTAAAGGAAAATCGAATGATGTTAGGCAAGCAATAATTTATAATCTCATTTCACATTGAGAAAAATATGTTCATTTATGTGTTCATGCCTTATTACAATACAGAACATACATTGGCTGATTGTTTCAAATAGAATAAAAAACGGATTAAAAAAAGAGACCATTTTAACTGTGAAAAGGGTGAATGGAAGAGGACGTGGTGGCTTTCCATAAATAACAGGGGTAAATTACAAGCAAGAATGACTCCTTTATAGAACACAATTGTTGCTGCAAGAGCTAACTGCTTAAGACTTTATAAATGAATTGCTCTCTCCAGCAACAAAAACACTCAGCAACAGGAATAGCTTCCTGTGGGAGGGAGCAGGAAGATCATCTCTGCGGGGCTTTATAGAAATTCATGATCAAGTAAGTAAAACTTCAGTATAGAGATTGCTTTTGCATAACAACTAGAAGTTGGACGTGATGGCCCTGGGGGACCTTTCAAACTCTACTCTTGTGTGATATTCATAGTCGCATTCTTGCTCAATCCTGCTGGATTGTATGCTTGAATTTCGACTTTGTGTATTGTTTGTGTACCCTACCTGTTTGCATTGCACCTGCACATTGTTTTACTTGGTATTAAAAGACTACCAATTAAGTATTGACTGGTTTGCACCAAGGTGATTTAGACTGATAACAGAATTTGTTTGGAACATACTTGCGCATCTGGAAGTTTTTTTAATTTAGTTACGTCAATGGAGCTGGTTTACGTTAAAAAAAAGTTGTCTAAAGTCTGTAGTTTTGTTAGAGGGCTTTATGTCACCATCAAATCAATTCACATAACTCTTGCAGACCAAGTCAAAAGTGTGAACTAAGTTTCATTTGCACCCACAGTTGACAGATCTGAGTCACAGAAACAGAATCTGTGTCTGGGTAGAGATGCACCTTACAACTGCAGAAACGCACACTGCATATTGTAACTGCAAACAGCGAGTGTAGCAGGCCAGATTGGTTACACAGCTTCTTGTCACGGTTACATTTTAGTAGGCAACACAGGAATATGTTATGACATTCAGTCAAACTTTAACCCTTGCGATGCTGATAACGAGCTCAGCTCGTCATCACCCACGGTTGGCGTGTGCTGATGACGAGCTGAGCTCGTCATGTATCGCGGAAAAGGGAAAACAGCCGCACAGCGCAAAAATCGCCGCAGCATCGATGCGGTTAAGGGAGAAGAAACAAAGTTCAAGTTTTATTGTTTTTGTTAATGTAGGGTAGCACATAAGGAGGATACCAAACGTGAACAGCGCTATCATCAGGCATGGAGCAAAAACAGGTACAGTGTGTTGCAAGTGTCCACTGTATATCTTGGCATACATTGCTATCGCACTTCCCGGCACTATCCTAGCTCAGTGACAGTTTACTACTGATGGAGCGCAGGTATTTGAATACTAATCTCTTGAAAAAATTGTCAACCGGAATCCCCCCCAATGGTCGGATGGACCTTTGATTGTTGACTTGGAGCGCTGAGAGGGAGTTAATATCATCAAAAATGTGTTTCAAATACAGTGAAACCAATGTGGCTTTGCTGTAATAACCGAGAGGATAGTATTCAATTGTGAATGTTTATTTTCCAAATATTATTCGGATCATCAATTAGTGAAATTTGCAATGGTTAAGAAAATATAATAATACAGCCAGAATATTTAGATTATCAAGTATTTTAAATGTACCTGTTAGAAAATACAAAATACTAACAATATATAAAGAATGTAAAATATCCAAATGATGTGTTCCATAAAGGAGCTCAGTCTGTCTAAATTAAGAAATGAAAGAAAGTTAGGTATTTTCAAAGAGGTTGAGAATAAGGATATGAGAAACTAAAGGGATCCACCCTAGAATTGATATATGACCATGTTCTCCCAGACAAAGTGTTTCTCCTACAATGGTGGAAAGCACACAGCTTTGTTTAAATACCCCTCACACACCAAAAGGGCCCTTGGTGTCATGCTTCATCTTAGGTGTCTGCCCGCCCCGCTGTGTAATGGGGCGTGCTGCAACCTACTACTGTGCGGGAGCACTAATTTTAGAAAAAAACAAAACTATGTGTAGTGTAGGAACGTGAGGGGAAGGGCCAGGAGTGAGTGAGTGAGTGAAGGAGTTAATATAAGTTAAAAAATACCTGGCTCTGTGGGGAAAAAAACTTTAATATTCCATTGAGCTGGTATTATTAAAAGTGGGGAATGAGTTGGAGATACAATGCTATAATGAGCCGTTTCTCCTATGTCAACATGTTTCGAAGCCCTCCCCTGGCTTCTTCATCAGAACCGAAAGGATCCCTTCTACGCTCACATTCGTAATACAAATAAAAGTACAGAAAGTGTATATGCATATAGATAATACTACGTGGTGCACATGTCAAAATAAACGTGCACTGTATACAGTACCCCAATAGGTATGCTAACTAACGATGAACCCAATAACCGCATACTGGCAAACTTTAAAGTGTGCAATGGGCACAATGTCAAGCTAAGTTAACTTGAAAATCAAAATGGAAACACATTACAGTATTATTAATCCTTAGCAATTGAAAAATGTGTTTTAAAAGTGTAAATATATTCAGAAAAAGCAGTTACATTGATTATCATTCAACTCAGTACAGCTACATATGATTTCTTAAATTGCTCAGAAGTGATGGCTACTACAATTCTTATTCGAGTGAAACACCCAGGTTAATGAAGTTAAAGACACATTGGATATGTAGGTTACATGTAAATGCACATAAATGAAGATGGAGCCTAAATTTACACTGCTCCACTAGCATTCTGCATCTAGACTAAGGCAGGTGTAGATTGTTTATGGTGGTTGCCTTGAACCCAGTCAGAAGTGTGCTAGGATACTTTTGACAGGATTCATTTCTTAAGTCTGAAAACTTCTTCCCCGCTGAGCGACCAACCATCAGCTTCACCCCATTGCATCAGCGCTCAGTTCCCCTCATGAGCGCTTGGTACACTGATGGTTTTCAGCCGCTTGTGAAGGCCCCCTTCTCCAGTAAAATAGCCAGATCAAGAAACTGTGCTGTTAGGGTATACTTTTTAGTTTCCCAGTATGCAGGCCTCCCATGCATTTACTGTAGTGTATTTGTTACTCGTTCCAGTCTCACCATGACTTCCAATTTGGGACAGTGATGGTCAAGACCACACCATATGTATCAGATTTGCATCTGCTATTCCACAGCGAGGACTGCTGGCGTTTTCACCTGGAAAGAATTGATTGATTTCTTTTTTATTTTAATGCTTTACATTTATTTTTCAAAGAAAACAACCAATGCAAAAAGCAAACGGTGAGGCAGATACCATCACATTAACAGGTGCCCTCCCCCTCTTCTGCACCCAAGCTACTGTTGCGCCAATTTCTTGGCTTTCCTCTCTCAACGCAACAAGGAGCACCCCCGACACAGTCAGGAGAGGAGGAGTCCCTCACCATCTCTCAGGCCTCTGGCACAGCCCACAGCCGCCACAACACAGGTGTCTGCCATGTCCCTCTGCCTGTCTAGGGTTGCAGCACAGCACTGGGAGCCACCCCAGTCCTCTGAGGCCTCACAGAAAGTGGAGAAGTGTGGCTCAATGGTTAGAGCGGCAGACCCTGATGCAGAGGTCTAGCCCGGGACCAGGGTTCAATTCCCTGCCTCGGCGGGAAATGGGCTCAAAATTCCACGGACCTGATAATTCTCGCCTCGGTGCCTATTCCAATCATGGAGTCCCACTCTGCAACTCTGGGCAATAGCTTGCTTAATCTCCACAACAGCCCCCACAACGCTATGAATGCCTGGCCTCCACCTTGGGGGTGCCCAGGGGTGGACGCCTCACAGGGAAAGCCAGGATGGGTTCCACAGCGGTATTCGTACAAGCGCCTTGAGACCCTTGCGGGTGAGTAGTGTGCTAAACAAGTATCAATTTACATTTACAGAAAGCGCCGGGCAGCCCAGCCGCAGCTAAGGCTACATCCTCCCCAGGCGACGTTCCCCTTGCCTTGTGCTCCCAAGCTCTTCCATGGCAGTCCTCCAGCGCAGCCAGGCGGCGTCTGCGGTAGTACAGCCTATCATTGGCATCCAGCAACAGGGCAGCCACCTATGGAGCTGGTAAGGCAGATTTGTGGGCAGGCTACATACACGATTGTGAAAAATTTGATTATGGCACTGGGGAAGTCCTGATTAGTGTATTGTCGGCCATCTTGGATGACCATGCCCCAAATTGGTTGATTTTGACAGACAATAGGCCCCATGCAGGACGGTGGTGATAGTGGGTAGGAACGTACTGCTTGTATGTAACAGCGCCATTGCCACAAAGCGTTTGATAGTTGTAGTCAGTTTTGCACTCAAAGTTTATATTATTTTTCCGCTATTGTCATCTTTCGAATTTGTATCTCTAGACACCAGTGTTTCAGAGTTCCTCCCTCATCAGTGGAGAATTTTTACAGGTTGCTGGACATGTTGCCAATGTTCTCAGTTATAATCCCACTCATCGCATACAGGCGATCCAAAGCGTGTCAGCTTGGGGGCGACTCATGGGAGCCTTTTTTCAGTGCACTGTATAAATTTAAACCAGCCGGTCTTGGATATTACTGAATGATAAGCCAATATCCTCTCCCATTTTTTCTTGTGGAACACTCTTAACTATCTCTGCCATCTTTCACAGACTGTTGCAAGGTGGGTGTTTGTGTGTTCGACTATTGCTTTGGCTAGCCAGCTAAAGAAAACGTTTTCCACATGAATTATAAACAGGGTTCTCTGGAAGCAAATGCAACATACACATTTTCCTTTACCCCAGTCTGGTGGCTTGTTTGCCTGTGGGCACTTCGCAGGAATATGACCAAATTAAATAATGGTGTGCCCAGAAATCTGCAATTCTCATAGATGTCTGGACCAACTTCTTAGGATTTTGAAAATGTCCAACGGGTGGAGAAGCAGGATTACCTACGATATATAGATTTATCAATTTTTTGAATGCTTACGCCCCCATTCCTGGTCTCTCTATTTTTTTTTTTTTGTTAATCAACTTTATTGATTGCACATAAACAAACAAAATTCATTGGTTGCAGCTCATCAATCAACATATGTAGTAGGTCTGAAGCAATAAAATTTACAGGTAGGGTCCGTTCAGTCCAGTCCGCCGCAAAACTTGCATGGCGGTGTCAGCATAGCCTGAGACATAGGAGCAACAGAAAATCATGGTGGTAACATATTGAACCATTTCCCTCACACTTTGTGAAATAATTCCGGACACCCCCTAGCTTCAAAGAGGGCCTCCTCCTGGGTGCCGCACCAGTCCACCTCTTTCTTCCATCCCCCCACAGTTGGCGCCTTAGCCCGCGACCAATGCAATGGTATGCCTCTCTTGGCCACCGCCGCCGCTGTCCCCAAGAGCCGTTTGTCCATCCTAGAGCCATCTAGACCATCAAAGATTCCCAGCAGCAGCCGCAGGGGATCGTGAGGGACCGCCCATCCCAGCGCCTGTGTAAGCTCTCGCTCCACCCCACCAGAAAACCCCTATCACCGGGCTGTGCCACACATATGGTAAAAATCGGCAGCGGCCATGCCACATCTCGGACAGTCCGAGGACTGGAGGGACGCAATCGGGCCTGGAATAACCGCTCCGGGGTAAGGTATGACGCAAGGAGGTAGTATATCTGCACCAGGCGCAGCCTGGTAGACGTGGTCAGGGTTCTGGGCGCCAAAAGGGCTTCTCTCCAAACCGCGTCCTCCAAGGGATCCACCCAACCCTCCCAGCGAGCGCGGAGTCGATCCAGGGAAGCAGGACCATTGTTCACTAGGGTACGGTATATGTGGGACACAGCCCCCCCCCCCCCCCCCCCCCCCCTGCCCAGGTTCCCCATCATCACCTGGGCCTCAAGTTGGCTAAATTCCGGAAGGGAAACAGGTGAAGGAAGGTGCGTGTAGAGGGCGTGGCGTAGTGGTCTCTCTATTTTTAGGTTTCACCTGCACAGCCCTTGCAAAATCTCTTGTAAAGAAAAAAAAACTTAAAAGGGGCTTAGAGCCCACCCATTACTTACCATTGGTTGGCTCCCACATCACTTTTTTTTCCTTGTTTCTGTTTTGTCAATGTCACCTGCGCCTTCCTGCTCTATCCTGGGGTTTTAATGTTGAGTCTTCTGTGTGTGTCTGCAATGGGGCTTGGACCAAGTACAGTTTCCTGTCTTTGCCCAGTGTCCTTCTACTGGCTGCAGGCATCCCTCGTCTTGTTTTCACCACCCAGCCTCCTGCCACTTACCATTGTTGGTGCTCCCTACAACCTCCCCCTCCAGCTGTTTCTTCCCACAAGTCCTTCATGTGTGTTTCCCTACCCATTCACTGTCATCCTTGCTGCTCCCTTCCGCGCACCTTAGTGTGTCTTTTTGTATTTATGGCCCATCCCATGTTGCTTCCCAATCGTCCCTCGTGTTATTCCCCACTGCTGTCCGTGCTCGCTAATCCCTCCATGAATTGTTGATTTTTCTTCCTGATCAAGACAATCTAATCTGCATTTGTTTTCCTATCTGTGTTGTACAAATAGAAGCATCAGTCGGACATGGTGTCCGAGCAGGGATTACAATGGCTGTGCTCATCTTGAGACAGTTCGTCTTACATGATGTGACTTTCGTCTACATTGGCCCACATTGTTTTAAGCTGAAAGTAACCTCAGCTGCTTGGATCAGTTCATTTTGACCTGATGACTTCAAGTCATCATTCACACCATACAGCAGTGCCACAGTCTCATTAAAAAACCTGTTGCATTTTGGGATCTGTAGTTCTGGTTCACCTCAATCGAGCCCATTGAACAAAAGTTCTAAATAGAAAGGGTTTGTGGATAACCAAAAATTGATTATGGCTGCTTCCTAATGACGTGAAGTCATCTAGTAACTTTAATGTTTATTTAACCCAATTTAGTCTTGCACTGAAAGTTAATCTTCTGGAGCCCTTCCGGTCTGCATTGGCTTATACTCTAAAGACTTAGTGCTGTTTTTCTTTTGTGTCAATTTTATCAATTAAATTATGACTATTGTCCAATAAAGGAAAAACAATAAGTCCGAACAATACACATCTATACTGAATCAGCAAGTAAGAATTGTCATTGTGCTGCACCAGCCCAAGTCAATGAGCTGAAACTGCTGATTAAAACACCCGTGAGCCCGGACTGTGTGAAGCTTCCAGTTACCTCAAGCAAATTCTTATTGACTTAAAAAAAATACCTTTCCCTCACAATTGGGTAACTATCGCAGCTCTCAGCTGCAATCGGGCTTCCAAAATTGACACTAGCTGGTTGCGCCGTAAGTCACACCTCCCTGTACGGACGTGGCGGCCCTGACGCTAATGTCCCACACAGCACAAATATCACTTGCATCCTTCGTTATTACTCATGAAGGCTGATGTCACATCTGCTACTCTTGATTCAGAGTCCCACCAAATCCTACTTCAAATGTTTCCAGGGATTTATCCCTCATCGTAGAGGCAGAGCCCTGAGCATTGCTACTGCCAGCCTCGGTCACTGCCAACTCTGGTCTGGTTCCTAACATCTTGGATCTATTCAGGTGCCATCGACTAGTTGATTGATCATCTCATATCAACTCTAGGTTTACCAATTGCTAAACCGATGTCCAAGAATTGTTGCTAGGCACCACTATTTTTTATCCATTGCAGTAGTCCTAGTAGACACAGTTATGGAAATGACTACATATTCAGTGCCCCAAAAAATCTGCTAGAAATCACTCCCTCCCCCTCCCCCAAAGGGGTCTTACTTTTATACAGTCCCATTGCACCTGGAGTAAACCATCTGGCACATACTAGTGACTTGCCAAGCTGTGCCATGTGCACTGCTCTCATAGTAACATATGCCATTAAGACACTTATAGTGGATGAACTTGTCTAACGTTGTCTTGTGTGTTACTTGCCTTGTATTAGTCAACACTCTCCTACACCTTCGTGTGTCTTTTTGTATTTTGCCAATGCTTGTTGTATTTATGCTTCACTGCAAATTGACAAGCTTACTTTAAGCAATGCTGCACAGCAGGTCAACTGCTGCGCAACGTGTAAAAAACATTGTCAAAGCCAATAGACTTCGCATTTGTGAAGTATATTGGCTTTGCCAATGCTTGTTTATAAGTCATTGTTTTGAGGCACGTTAGTTCACTTGGTATCCAGAGAGTGAACCACGACTGCAGCTGACAGCACGAATTAACTGGGGATCTGAAATCCCTGCAGTGGAAACCCGATGCCCCGCGGGCACAGTCACCGAGAAACCCTGATTGCGGGGGCACGTGACGTGTACACGCTGCTCTCTGGTGGGCGAGAATGAAGTTCAAACGCCGTGCTCGCCAGCTTCTTGGCGCTGTGCACAAGTTTCAGAAAGTGCAGCGACTGTGCTGATGTCTTCTGAAGTGAGCCCCACCCACTTAAACCCCCTCATTTCACATGCTCTTCAGACAGTATTGACTCTGACCACCGGCCGCCTGGTGGAAATGAATCAGAGATGTGTGTGAAAGGCTCTCTGCCCTCGTGCCAAGTTTGTGAGCTTTCCGGTCCCGCCTTCTTACCGTTTCTCCCTGAGCCCAGTCAGAGCGCGAAAAAAGATACTCTTCCACAGAAATGACACTGCCGGCTTGTAATCTTCAATGAACTGTGCCTATTGTAGTCGCTGCATCCACACTTTTCAGTGTGATTAAGGCAGATTCGTTAAAGGCTGTTGACGGACTCTGCAATCGCGAATTAAGGTGGAATCGTGGGCAGCGTGGTAGTTCATACTTCCCTGTTTTTTTCTCAGACGTAAGCACAAAAAAAATCGCTTCCTACATCAGATGAGGCGATTTGTTTGCTGCTAAGGCACATGATGGCTTTGCTTTGTACTACATGGTTATTTTGACTCATTCGCCTCTGCAACACTCTGAAACGCATTTTCCAGCTGAAACGTCAGGCTCCCACGGAGTGACAGTATACGGAGGAACATTATATTTGTGATTAAGGATTCGAACAAGAGAACACATTGTGTGCTTGTGCCCACGCAGCGTGGACGTGTTCGTGCACACAGTGCATTCAGCAGTTTATCTCTATGTTCCATTGCAGGATGTTAATCTTCTTAAAACGTATTTTAAGCTATGTTTTCAAGTTCGTCTATCACTTGGGGGTAAACACCTCCCATGGCGTGTATCATCTGTACACAGGGAAGAATCCGAGTCTGATTAATGCTTGTTAAACCCTGGGACCATAGCTGCGTTCACTTCACCTACAACAAACCAAAACCCAGCATCCACCTCCAACCTACCCTGCAAAGAAACTGGAACAAAATCACCACGGACCAAATCTCCGCATCGCTCCTTCAACACACCCCAGCCCCCTCTTCCAACACTAACGAAGCCGCCGCTAACCTCACCCTATGGTTATCCAACACCGCTGACACCTTAGCACCACTGAAAAAGCGTCATAACAAACCTGGCAGCAAGAAGGCCTCATGGTTCAACGATGATCTCAAGAAATCCAAGAAACTCTGCCGCTCCCTTGAAAAGGCCTGGAAAAAAGACCCAACCACCAGCACCAAGGACGCCTTCAAAAACGCCACCCGCACTCACCACCAACTAATCCGGAAAGCCAAGAAAACAGCATTCAAGGTTCGACTCGACAACAACGCTCACAACAGCAAGGAACTCTTCAACATCGTCAAGGAATTTTCCAATCCCTCGGCCAACTCCAACGACATCACCCCCTCTCAAACCCTCTGCGACTCCCTAGCATCATTTTTCCACAACAAGATTGCAGACATCCACAACAGCTTCGACAACCAACCCGGAAACCAACCCACCCTACCATCTGCTTATCATCTTCCCCCCGTGAACACCCTTAACGACTGGAACCCAATCTCCACTGAGGACACCATCCGCCTGATGAACTCCATCCACTCAGGATCCCCCACAGACCCATGTCCTCACCACATCTTCAACAAAGCAGACTCCATCATAGCACCACACCTCCGAGACGTCATCAACTGCTCCTTCAACTCCGCCACCTTCCCGGAAGACTGGAAACACGCTGAACTCACCGCCCTTCTGAAAAAACCCACAGCAGACCCCACCGAACTAAAAAATTACCGCCCCATCTCGCTTCTCCCATTCCCGGCCAAAGTCATCGAGAAAGCTGTCAACAACCAACTCGCCGCCTTCCTCGAAGCCAACAAATCCCTCGACCCCTCACAATCTGGCTTTCGGGCAAAACACAGCACTGAAACCGCCCTCATCGCAGCAACAGACGACATTCGTACTCTACTGGACAATGGAGACACAGTCGCCCTCATCCTCCTCGACCTCTCTGCAGCATTCGACACAGTCTGCCACAACACCCTCCTACAACGCCTCAATAACATCGGAATCCAAGGAAAAGCACTTGAATGGATCACCTCGTTCCTCACCGGAAGAACCCAAAGAGTGCGCCTCCCACCCTTCAAGTCCGAGGCCTCTGAAGTCATCTGCGGCGTACCACAAGGATCCTCACTCAGTCCAACCCTCTTCAACGTATACATGAGCCCCCTCGCGGCCATCGCACGCCAACACAACCTCAACATCATCTCTTACGCGGATGACACTCAACTGATCCTTTCTCTCACCAATGACCCCTGCACCGCCAAAACTAACCTACACGAAGGAATGAAAGAAGTTGCCGAATGGATGAAACACAGCCGTCTGAAACTGAACTCGGACAAAACAGAAGTCCTCATATTAGGTACATCCCCCTCTGCATGGGATGACTCCTGGTGGCCGGAAGCCCTCGGAAAAGCACCCATCCCTACTGACCACGCACGGAACCTAGGCGTCATCCTGGATTCTTCACTCTCAATGAACAGACAAGTCAGCGCCGTATCCTCTTCCTGCTTCAACATTCTTCGCATGCTTAGGAAAACATTTCGCTGGATCCCCTCCGAAACAAGGAAAATAGTCACCCACGCTCTGGTCACGAGCCGACTGGACTACGGAAACACCCTCTACGCAGGTACCACCACAAAACTCCAGAAGAAACTCCAACGAATCCAAAACGCCTCAGCCAGACTCATTTTAGACATCCCACGCAACGATCACATCTCTGGTCACCTTAAAGACCTCCACTGGCTTCCAGTCAATAAGAGGATCACTTTCCGACTGCTTACCCATGCACACAAATCACTCTACGACGTCGGTCCAGAATGCCTCAACTCACGACTGTCCTTCTACACCCCCCCCGCCAACTACGTTCTTCCAACCAAGCCCTCGCCACTGTACCTCGCATCAACAAGACCACTATGGGAGGCAGATCCTTTTCATACCTGGCTGCTAAGACATGGAACTCTCTCCCCGCTTACCTTCGCCTTACCCAGAACCACCTAGCATTCAGAAAGCAACTTAAAACTTGGATATTTGACAAGTAATTCTCCTCCCCTTCCTAAGCGCCTTGAAACCCTCCGGGTATGTAGTGCGCTATATAAATCCTCTGACTTGACTTGACTTTATACCACGCAAAACAGATACACACACCACTCTTAAGGCACAGAAATACTTGCCCCCTCATTTTCTTTCTTCCTCACAGTATTTCCCCTCTTGCTGTCTGCCAGAAACATTAGGGTAGACATTCCACTCCATTAAGATCTACCCGTGTGCCTTCGTAGGGAGCAAACTGGGCAACTGTAACCGCCTCTCTGACTCGATCGCATGCACCATTCTTCACTCACCTTTGTCACCAGCAGTCTGTACCTCCTACCTGGTTCTGCCCACGCATACATTCAGATGTCCCTGGCGAACTGGCGTTCGGCCTTCAAAGAGAGCCTTTCCTCACCACCTCACCTAATTCCTCACCAAGGTCCGAAAATCAACTCAAAGTCTGCGCCACCTCCCTAGCACAATGCCTCTCTCAGTGCAAGCCATCTCCACATCTTCCCAACCACCAAAGTCATAATTTCTGAAAAATACTCTCCAGCAGCGCACCCTGTCACATCCCTTTTTGTACCTTTTTTCCCACCGTTTGCAAAGCCAGTGGGAAGGCTTTAATGTGATAAACATCATGTATGCATGCAACGCTTGCACACAACATTTGAAAATGCTTGTATGTGCATGTATTCCACATAAAACCCATGCCTTTAGGGTTTACCAGTGCTTGTTTTTATTTTAATTGAATGTCATCTTTGTATAGACACACCGTGAGCAGCATCGTTCTTGGCAAGAGAACCATCAAACAACGATTTTGAGAGATCACTGCACTCGAGAGGAGAGCATGTTTTATCCGCTGCTCGCCATTCTTCCTGCCGAGTGTGGATTAGCATAAACATTCTCCACTCTTAGTCCCCAGCCTCCAGATCTTCTAGCCTCAAGGGATGGGCGCTTTGTGTGAAAATCATTTGACGCCTGAGACGAAGAATTGATTAGGCTGATACTGGAACAGTTTTCAACTAGGAGACATGGACCAGCCTATGGAGGCTGTTGAACACGGGTGAAGATTAGAAAGATTACCTTAGATTTAAGCGGCAGCCAGTGAGCGCATGGCACACTCAAGTTTTGACATATTGTCTCTTTTCTTCAATCCAAAAATGTACATGATTATCGCATTGTGGGTGCACTGTAATCACTGCAAACCGTGCCTCAGGGAGACTCCGGTAGGAGTCATTCCTGTAAGTCCACTTGGTGTTAAATACTGCACCCCTACAACATCATGGAAATCTTAGGGTGGCAAAAAAGGACTCTCTCAAATGGTGTAACTTTAGGTTCAGGTAAAACTTAATTTCTTGACTGTGTCTATAAAAGAATGTCCAAGAGCATAGGGCAGGTCCCGAGAGCAGATGCCTATCCCCAGGGATGTCACCTTGGTATTGGCTGCATTAGGTTTCTGCCATATAGCTCCCACACTACAGGTTATACACAGCCTCCCTGAAGTCCTCGCCTGACCCACTAAAACGCAGATAAATGTGTGTGGCATTGAAATTGAGAGCTTGGCTTCTCAGAAGGTCAACAAGAGGCCTAATATACATATATGTGGAACAGAGGTGGCTCCGAAGTATTCTGCATGCAGTTCTTTGCTTGTGTATTTTCTAGGTTCTTACCATACCAAGCCAGGGCCCTTTTCTTAGAAAAATTGAGAACCTAAGAGGTACATAGAATATTCTTTTCAGGAGAGAAGTCGGTGAGACCTTTTTCAAGACTAGGGTGAGCTGCCTCTCATAACAAATAGTTGTTCGCTAATGTGGTAACCATTGGTCTGACGTTGTCTGCGCTGCATGCTTTCTAGCTGCCATTGTTGGCAGTGAATCTTCCAACATGCAGTTGGTCTGAATGACCTTCAGTAGTTTCGTACACAGTCCTTCACTGAGAATATATAAATACAAATTGGGGTGGGGAAAAAACAAAATGCTCATAGAATCAAACACGAGAAGTTCTTATTCTGAGAGAAAAGCACATTGAATTGCTAAAATGTTACTAATTTTACGTCAGTTGAACGCATAGGTATGTTGCCATTTTGTGTTGTCTGGAAGCTGTCTTCCAAATTTCCAGAGAACGCTCTTTCTCCGTAGACTTTCTAGTTATTTACAATTTTTCCTCAGGGACGCTACCTAGTCTCGTGCAGCGGCAAAAAACATATTACAGAGGTCTGTAATAGGTTGCCCTAAAAGTAGAAAACAGGCCAGAGAAGCAGGAGCTTGGTAATGCTAGAATTAGACTGCCACAGAGATTGCCTGAGGACAGCAGAGGATATTACTTTTGGGTCGATGAATCAAATAGGCCGCACGCTGTGGTGGAGTGGTTCCCACCGAAAGGAGCCCAATAACATAGCAGGTGACTGGGTGGGACTGAGTGAGCTGAACGCCACATCTGTAAAAAGAATGAAGTTTACACAGTGCCTCTTATAATGCGAGGTGGCAGTTGAAAGGACCTCAATATCCAGAATGGAACAAACACCAAGGCAGTCGCGTGTGAACGGAAATCCAAATAAATTATATCCCCATTAACCAAATCGTGAGATGCTCCGAGTAATCATCCTGACACTATGTCGGTCAAGTAGACATGGAAGGGCCTAACAGAGCTTGGGTTTGAAAACATGCCATGTCCTTATCCCACATAGCTAATTGGTCCTACCCCTCAACAACTTTGGGAAGAAATCCCCCTACTGGTGCAGCCGCAATTATTTTTAATCTAACTTTGTAAGTGACTGAGTCCTTCCCCTTTGCTTTCCCCTCCTAAAATGTGGCTCAATAGAACAGTCATCTGGAGAAGGGGGATTCGCATGGCAGCAGTCATCCATTAGCAAAGCTCTTTGACCAATAAATAGCCATGTCAAAGCTGTAGAATAGGTTCTGCTGAATGTACCATGTTATTTACCAGGAAATGCCTTTAATCAGGACTTCTTCATTGGAAGTTGCCTTACGTTCTCAGCTAGTATTGTAAGAGCAATAGCAATGATGGTAATCTAGTAGAGAGCATTTATAAAAGGTCTGTGCAGTTATGGGGCCATCATCGATATACATTTATAGAAGCTGTTTCGTGTTATAAACTCTAGTTTTAAAACACCCTAAAAATGTTTAGATGCAAGGCGCTCATCAGGTCTCCACCTATAAGCAAAAATCAATTTGATAATTTTGGATACCGGGTTAAGCATGCAGCATCAAGCCCTGGCTAAATAGTTCGAAATATTAGCTTTGTGTCTTCGCCACTCTTTTAAGGCTTGTGGTGCCTGAAGCATAAGGTTGAGATAAAGGACCGTAGTGTGTGTTGGGGTCTCAGATATGCAGTCCAACGCTACACTTACAGCGATGTTCGACAGTCCGTACTAGAATCCACCAAGTTGCAAAGAACTGCATTGGGTAAATAATGTAGAAGTCCAACTTCTATTATAAAATGGTCACATTAACCAATGTAGAAAGATCCCTAGGGAGGTAAAGCTTAACAATGCGGGCATTCAAGTATGGTTTTCACAAGCAAAATGTGCAAACTGATGTAGACACCAGCATTATGGGGCTGAATTCAGTGTTTTTTAAAACATTTTTTTACAGAAGTTGACTACATACTGTGCCGTAAAAATAAATCTCAGGTTCTCCTATACCAAGACAATTTGTAAACTGAGGTTAAAATGACACAAACATGGAGTGCAATTATACCTCCCATTCTTCAGGGAACTTTGAAAACCCATCAGTTCCAGTAAGCGTTCAACGTGTGATGAGAGGCAGTGAGCTGAATATAACCAAGCATACTAATTCTATTGAATTCAAGCTATGGATAATGACTATACTAAGGACATTGCTGCTCTTCCCATTTAAACCAGTAGCACATAACATTATCCAAAGTATAAACTACCTATCCCAAGTATACGTGTTAACCTACATTGCGTTATTTCATGTTATCATATCTTTTACTATTTTTCAAATATATTAATTTATTTGAATCATTAATTCTTTTACACATACACAACTTACAATGGTTATAAAAAAATGAAAAGGTTGAGAATTAACTGATAACATTAAAATAATCATAAATAAATTTAAAAAACTCTGGAAAGACAGCAATTAGTGAGATAAACAGCAAAATACAGTCTAGTTAAAAAAACATTGCAATTAATTCTTCTTAATCTTGTTATGCGAGAAGGCACCACCTTGGAGGCTGTGTGAATGTATCAAGCAGCCGATTGTGGAGGTTGCTGGGTCTTTCAGAGTTGATGAGTATGCATTGAAGATCAGAGAAAGTACCTGCTGCACGGAGTTGCCTTCTTCTGCCTGCCCTGCGTGGAGAGAAGCTGAGACCCTGGCAAAGAATAATGTAAGGATGCATCCCGGAGATGGGTTGGGCTCCAGGGGGCGCTGCAGAGTTGTCCTTGAGTGAGAAGACTCGCACAACTGCATACTCCGGGGCAATAGAGGCCTGTGAAGAAAGAGACCAGTGAGGACCTTGAGTGAGCCAGGAAGCGGATGGGCCATTCATCAGGTGCCCGTGAAGCGACCCCGGGAGGCCTTGTGGGCTGGAGACTGTGCCTGCTGGAGGGGACACTTTTGATGGGGGAGACATTACACTCTGCTTGCCTAAGAGGCTGGGACCGAGCCTTGCCTCCAGCTCATGGTAGCAGATTAGTAGTCCCAGAAGTCTGAGAACAGGCCATGCAGCAGACAAGCCCCCTGACCAACAGCGAACAAGGAGAGGGGGTGGGGCCACAGGAAGATGCCTGGACAGATTGAAGCAGCGGGCCTTTAGCCCCCCTGCAGGCAAATGGCCTGGAAGGCAGACCCGTGCGGGTTTACTGATGGGAACACATCCAGCTACTGAACAAGGCCCCCAGGAGTCTTGAAGAGAGTGCTTCTTGGAGAAGGATATCCCGATGTGGATGGTGGGGTGCCTTTACTCTCACCTCTGCCTACACTCTCTAACCCCTCCCCTATAGGGGAGGGGGTTAGAGGGGCCCAATGAAGATGGAAATGTCAACACAGACTGAATATGGAGCCTGACCTTTCTTGCAAATTAGATGCAGCCCAATGTAAAAGCATCCCAAAGAGATTTTGACAGGAGAAGAGTAGAATATGCGTGTTGGTAATCCTTGGCTGTACACCAGCTCCTTAGAGCCCACCTTAGAGCCCGCCTGAGTGCTAGTGTTGGGTCCTTTGGTGAGCAGAGGCAAGGGTCGAGGCAGACAAAGGAAAGAAAGCGCAGTCTCCGAGAGAAAGACACAATCCTCTTTAGAGGTCACAAACTCCAGCTCTTCTAGGACCTCTCACCAATCATCCTGATAAAATGCAGAGACTTTCATCCATAGGTTGACTTCTGCATGGTTCAGCAAGTGTCATAGCAGTGGGGTGATCCTTTATGCTTGGAATTTACTTGGAAGGAACAACCATGATCATTGCTTGAGATCAGTAACCTCTTGGATCATCAAGGTGGTAGACTACAAAGCTTCGGCAGAGACCACGTGGATGAAGCAGACCAATACCTGGAAAAAAGGAGCTCCAAGAGAAGACAACTTCAGACTCCTGCACAAAAAAGCAAAAAAATAGCCAGATGCCCTGATGAAGCAATAATAACCCCTCCGGGGTCCAGGCGCCGCCAGATGGGGGGGTGTGGGGGTCTTGCCTGAAGGCACATGGTGGTGGGAGCACATATATAAAGATTAAGATAATTTTGCAGACCATTTCTCTCTCAGACAATGACTAGTTTTAATCACAAACCCTCTGAGAGACATAGCTCTACTAACCTCATGCACCATGCGACTTAATACACCTTAAGTTACCGGTCGTCTAAATCTCTACTCCACTAATGTGGCCCAGGACCACCTTATAGGAAAACCCTGCATCACAACTGGGGAACACAGAGGGTAGCCTGTGATTTTAGCCTGGCCTTGTCCCCTTATCTCAATAGAGATCTACAATTGCATAGGAACTTGAGGTCATGTTGGCCACACTGAAAAAGTGGACATGACATTAATTCACAATCCACGGAAGGATGAAAGTAACTGTGCAGCCTATAGACCAATATTTCTTTTGAATACCGACTTGAAAATCTTTAGAAATAGCTTAGCGAACAGACTTGTGGATCACATTCCATACCTGGTAGATCCTGAAGAGGGTGGGTGCTATCAAAAAGTAAAAGGAGTGATAATATTATGTGTATTGCATATCTCGTGAACAAGGACAGAAGAAGGAAAATTCCAGCTATTTAGCTTTCTTTTTGTTTTAAATATTTTTTATTGTTCTTTCACAGCAAAACTGCAGAGAAAAACAGAGTAACCAATTCACAATTTCAACATTTTCCACAAGTGTTACAGCAAAATTCATTCCTCATAGTAATCCCTAAACGCAATCCAAATTTTTATGCCCAGTCTTTTTTTCCTCAAGCCTTTGATAGAAAAAGACTCCACTCCAAATTATATAAACTGAGCATTCTGGCACGCCACTGATGGAAGTCCGGTGGTTTTTCCTGTAGCCACTCCGTAGCTATGCACAGACGTACTACAGTCATTGCAAAGAATATAAAATGACGATGCTGAAATAGTGGTTCCGGTATCCTGTCCTTTGGAATTTTACCCAGTAACAACATTGCCGGAGTAATAACAACAGATGTTCTAAGCACCAAAGACAAAAACTGTTCAAGATCTACGATATAACCTTGAAGTTTAACACAGCTATAAAAAATATGTATCGCCCCAGCATCATTTTCCCCACACCGGAAACACTTAACTTCATTTCCCCCTCCCCATTTTGCCATTCTTCTAGGAGTGTAGTATAAATCATATAAGGTCTTAAAAAACTGGGCTTTCAAATTTGCAGACATTAAAGCCTCCTTAGATAATATTAGACGGTCTTCCACCTCTATCTCTGGGTCTCCTACTAATTCTCCATTTTATCTTTACTTTTTCTATATCATCATTCTTAACAGACAGTAATAATTGGTATACCACTCCTACTTTAACATACCTCCTGATTCCTTCAATGAATTTATTTTGCTCTAATTTCCCTCTTCGCCGATTTAAATAATCACAAATTTGTAAAAATTTTAAGAAAAAACTCCTAGGCAGCGAAAACTGATCCATCATATCCTCAAAGGATTTACAAATCCCTTCCTCCTAAATCATATCTCCCAGGATCCTAATCCCTTTCCGCTGCCAAATTAAAGCCATTGCGTCAGAGAAGATACCTGGTAGGAGCCTATATGCGCTAAAGGACGTGTAATACGATACTTTCCCTATCCCCATTATGTCAGAGAAGATACCTGGTAGGAGCCTATATGCGCTAAAGGACGTGTAATACGATACTTTCCCTATCCCCATTATTTTCGCAAACCATTTCCAAACCTTAAACGCCCCCAGCGCTGCCTTAAACCGAGTCCGTTTGTAATAGCTCCCGTCAATCTCTTTAACTAAAGATTGCTTTGCAAATGCTCCTAACTGAATGTCAAAAATATTCGGGGCATTAGCCACATCAGTTCCTGTCTCTCCAGTGATCAAAACCCTCATCCTCAAAAGAAAACAGGTTACATAATCCAAATAAAAATCTGGGACCCCCAGTCCTCCCCTTGAATACGGTAAAGTCATGAAGTTCATTGCCCTTCTTGGTCTTCCTGGGCTCCAAATAAATTTCCCACATCTTGCCTGTAATGCCTGTATTTTATCTTTTGAGACTTCTAACGGTATAGACCTAAATAAGTATAGGACTTTTGGCAGTACATTCATTTTTAAGACATTTGACCGTCCAATAATGGTTAAATATAGCCGCTCCCATCTATCCAGAGATTGCCTAATTTTGGCCATAAGCGTATTCCAGTTGACCTCCACTAATTTAGTCATATTTGCCCTTAATTGAATACCTAAGTATGCTGCCTCCCTTACTACCCTACAATCCTGCCATACTACAATCTCAGAACAAAGAATTTGCGTTTTCGCCTCATTTAGTTTATATCCAGCTACCGTCCCAAAAACCTTCGCCAACCGCTCGATTTCTTTTATTGCAGTGCCGGGATTTACAGTTGTCACCGCAATATCATCGGCATAGGCAAAAACCGAAAAATAATATTCTTCAACTTTGTAGGGTGGGATCAAAATATTCCGAGTTAGTTGCTCTATAAAAGGATTAATATAAAGGGCAAACAAAAGAGGGGAGCAGGGGCATCCTTGACGTGTACCACGTGTGATTTTAACAGTATCCGAAAGTAGGCCCATAGCAGAAATCTTAGCCATAGGATGTAGATATAAGGATTGAATTGCATAAAGACATTTTTGACCAAACCCCACTTTACTCATTAATTTCCACAAATACCCCCACTGTACTCGATCAAGATCAGCGCAAGATCGTTCCTTTTCACAGCAGCTATATCAAATAAAGAAATTACTTTATTAACATGCTCTACCGTCCCTCTTTTTGGTATAAAACCATGTTGGTGGTATGAGACTAAAGAAGCCATGCAGTGAGTTAACCGGTTAGCTAATATTTTAGAATAGATTTTATTATCCAAATTTAGCAGTGATATCGGCCGATAAGAGCCTACTAACTCTGGTTGATTGCCCTTCTTACAGAAAACTGCTATAGTCGCTTCAGCCCACGACCTTGGAGGGGAACCAAACTGAGCAGCCTGCATAACTTCTAGTAACTCCTCCTTAATATCATTATAAAATTGTGTGTAGACCTCACCGGGTATCCTATCAAGCCTGGCTGCTTTTCCAGTGGCAAGACTTTTCACAGCTTTTTCCACCTCCTCCCCCGTGATAGTACCTTCCAACCATTGTGCAACTGTTGGGTCTAGTCTTTTTAAACCCTCCTCTAACATTACCGCCCAATCTAGTCCACCATCATCCACCCCTTTCTGTTGGTCATATAGTTCTGAATAGAACTGCTGAAAGATCTTAAGTATTTCTTGTGGATCCGAATGAGCCACCCCCGCAGAGTCCGTCATTTGCACAATGTTGCTAGCTGATTCTTTTATTCGCAATTGTACCGCCAATTTTTTCCCTATTGCCTCACCGTACTCGTGCTTTTCCATCCTAGATGTTAAAAACCTCCTTGCGTTATCTACTCTCCAGAATCCCAACACTTTCGCTCTATCCTTTGCGACTATGTCCACCAATTTACTCAAGTCATTCACCCCGCTGACTACCCCCTTCATCAATAATATTTCAGACTGAATTAGTTGCTGATATAGTCTATCCAACTCCTGTCTCGCCTTCCTTTGATTCAAAGATGAGAAGCTAATACATTCCCCACGGAACGCCGCTTTGAAAGTGTCCCAAATAATGGCCTGCGTGGCTGAGCCCTTATTTTCCTGAAAGAATAGCTTAATCCACTTCCTCATATGATCCCTAAAATCACTATTTGCCACCAACTGCCTATCAAATCTGAAATTAAGCTGTCTATTTAGCTTTCACTGTGTGTGGAGAAGGCATTTAACTGGGTTAGTTGGGAAATGCTGAAGGATGTATTCGAGAACATGTTATCTAGGGTGGGAATGAAGGACTGGTTTGTGGTAGGATACATGGCTGAGATCCACAGAGTTTCCCCAGGGCAGGAGTAGGAAGCAGTGTTGCTCGATCGCCCCTCTCCTGTCTTCCCTAATGGTTGGACCCCTCGTGGTGAAGATTAGTGCCTGTAGTGACATCAGGGGAATTCCTTTTGGGGACAAGGCTTCAGAATCTGCCACTTTGCAGATGAGGACTTACCCTAGCCAATCCTAGAGTTATTCACCAACTATACGGGAGGACCTACATATGTTTGAAAATAGCTTGAGCTTCTAAGAGGACAGACAAATCGACCATTGTTAAACAGAGCATTTCTCTGAACTGTATTGAGGATCTCCAACTCTGTTACCCATTCAAATAGTAACCCACATACTTGGATATCTGGGTCGCAACCTGAAAAGCAAATTGAAAAACTGGAGAGAGGCGAACTGGTGTCCCTACGTGAACAACTTTATGGATTTAAGGCGATGACTCCCCTATACCTATCTTGGTTGAGGTGAATAAACATTCTCAAAATAAACATATTCCTCAGGGTCCTCTGCCTCTTTCAATCCCTCTGAATTCGCATTTTGGTTGAGGCGATTAAACGTAATACCTAGGGTCCTCTACCTCTTTCACTCCCTCCAAATTAGCATCCCTCTCACTTAGATTTGCTCGAAGTTGCAGCATCTGTTGGAATTTATGTGAGGAGGAGATAGTCCCGTATTCCCAGAAAGGTCCCTATGGCATCCTCAGGGATGAGAGGACTGACAAAGCAGAAATCCTGTGGTACTGTATGGTGCATCTCTTGTTTTATGTCAGAATTGTGGTGAGGGAGAGCAAGAACAAATGGCTCGTTAATCATGGATTGAGCAACAATGAACTGCAATGTATGGGGTTAACTTGGTTAGAAAAGTCACAGTGCCCACGCAATGCCTTCCTATTAACTCCAGTAAGAACATTTCTTGATAGTATAAGATAAAATAGCAGTGAATGGTGGGTTAACCTAATTCCCATCGCCTAATACACCAATTCTTCACTGTCTCTCATTTACATTTTCCATGCAGGATGGAAATTTCTGATATCGGGAAAGGTAGGAATGTAGGACATTGAGACCAAATTAAGTCTGATATTCAATGTAAGAGAAACATCGGCAAAGCAAACTAGTACTCCTAACTTCCCGACTGGGCACTTCACTCCTCCAGGGCTACAGAAGCTACTAGGCCTCCAACACATTTTGAAAATGTATTATCCTGTGTGTCCCCTTTTCCTGTATATCTATGCTAGTGTCCGGAATACTGAGAGTAAATAAAGTAACAGGGTGTTGGTGTGTAGTCTGTAGTGGAAGCTAGGAGATGGTGGCAGCTAGAGGGAGAATGAAGTCCTGACAGACCCTACCTGCTGATACAGTAACCTAAGGGCCAATTATCGAATAAAGAACTTACCTCCCTCTTGAGTGGCTTCAGGCTCTTGTATAAAGAGCCTTCCCTCTGATTTCGACAGAGAAGCTAGTCTGTAGGGATGCAGCTCCAGAGAGCTCATCTCGAACATCTACAGAACAGTCCAATTCAGCAGGTCAAACACAGAAATGGAGCTGTTAGAATAAGGAGGAGATGGAACTCGGGAAGAATGGGAGGGGCTTTATGTTGACATCCCAAAGTCATACCAAAGTATCCCAACAGGGAATTGACACACACAATAATATATAGATGGTACATGAGACCCAAGCGTCTTCTTCACATTTCACTGACTATGTCAGATATGGGTTGGAGTGGGGATGAGATTGATACTATCACCCACATTTGGTAGTCATGTGTGGTCATCCAGACAGTATGGAAATCGGTGGTGGGATATATCAAGGGGCATCGGGATTTCCCATATCAACAGACCAGTCACTGACTATCCTGGGTCTACGTTCTGAGAATCTGGAAGGTAAGACATCACACAACTGAACATTGAGGCTACATAAAACCGGGATTGGTGAGACACAACATATTGCCTTATATGGGGAAAAAAGGGACCCTTGCCCATCACTCTATGGTTCAATAAGCTATGGCAAGTCTTCGCGATGAAGCAGGTGACACACAACTTAGCGCAGATGTAGCACAAATTCGTATATAGATGGAGACCACTAGTCCACTGCTTCTCCAGATCTGCACATTTAAGCATCACGCCATCATGCTTAGGGGCCCTCTAGCTCTTCAAGGGACTTGATCGCCCACATAAGGCTTGGGATTCCTGCTACCTTCCTGACCAAACAGAAGTGGTGGATTAGAAGTGGGGAATCTAACACATCAAAAATCTTCATATCACACCACACGAAAAAACATGTAAGCTTGAGAATCAATATAATATGCATCTTATTTGCCTAAATAAGCTGTTCTCTTGACTCCTACCTCATCAGATCTGAGTTGGGATTCATTTATGGGTGTGTGAAACTCAGATATTTCTATGTAATTATGCCAAGTTTCACCAAAATCACGCATAATTGCGTGGAATGCAAATCTGCCATTTCAAACTATATTTTAGCACAAGTGCATCCTCACACCAATTTTTGACACAAGGACTCATTTTGCACTAAAAACAAGTGCAAAAAAAACCCAACACAAACAAAAGCTGTTTGATTGTTGTTGTTTCAGTGCATTTGTGGTACATCTTTACAGCGAATGGCACAGAAGTATGCAAAGTGGTGTAATGGTGTATTTCTAGAATGTCGCATAAAAAAGCAAAATACACCCGAAACCGACTGGCTAAGGCTAGCCTTGTTGGCCAAAATATTCCCTATGTGTAATCCAGGTTGTAGTGGTGCCTTAGTACACCGCTTCTAGCTGCTAGATGAACTCTAGGCTGTGGCGCTGAATATGGAAGCAGGCAAGGGAGTTTAACCTCACTCAAGTGAAGATCGGTGACCGAAGAAATATTTGAGCGCGCCACTCTTAGTGTCAGTGTTTGAATAGGGAGAGGACCTTTCAGTCTTTAGATAATAACTCTACTCTAAACAGCATAGTAGGGAATCCAGTGGAATGCTCCCTTTTGTGCCAGGTATGTTTCCTGTTCATTTGTCCCCATGGCTGCTCTCCAGATAAGTCTATTTCCAGTGCTTGACTTTCTGCCTTGTGATCTCCGTTTGCCGCTACATGCTCCCTAGTTTCCAGCACTCGCCTGGCAGAGCAGTGAGAGGAAGGAAGTGCAGGTGTAATACTTGTGTGGTCTGGAATGTGCCAGAAGCAATGCAAAGAATTCTGGGTGGCCACATCACGAGGAACTGGATCTCTTTTTTTTTTCCTTGTGGAGTTTCCCTGGGCAACAAAAAAAAAAGACAACTGCAGCTTAACTCCTGACCTGGGGGGAATGCCATCCTCAAATCTGGCTGGAAGCCTACAGTCTTTATTTTAATTGTCATACTGGTTTATTCTCAGGGCTTCATAAACCTATTTTATAAATGTTGTTTAAAATGATGTAACAGTCTATTAAGGTTTCCTTCTTTAAAATGTACATGTTTTCATCCTTTAGGGATGGCCACTGGGATCTCTGCCGATTGAGAGTAATGCTGTCATCCCTAGCGTATGAATGTCTCTTAACATCTGACTCATTACACGGCCTCTAAATATAACCTGATCTGTCTGATGTCTATAAAAAACAGAGATGTGAGCCAGAGGAGGCAGATATAGAGACGTCAGAAGAACAAAAGGATTTCTCCAGTCGCCATTAGAAGGCATATGCCCGCAAGCCTGGCTTGGAGTGTAGAAGAACGCGGCGAACCTGCGGTTACCTGTCTCCGGTTTTTTGCACTGGTTAAAGACTTGCATGCAGTTGAGCAGAGCAGAAACTGAGCCTACACTGGAATTTCAGCAGCAGACTGGTTAGTCAGATGTTGATTTTTGTTTGAGCCCTGTGACCATGTATCCGCTCTACCAATGACTTTGGAAATGTGTTCATGTAAATCACTCTAGAGCAGCCATGATTGTTTTCTCACCTGAGGTGAATAACCAACAGAGAACAAGTGCTTCTGTGTATGTTATGTAGAGACGTAATATGTAATTGAGTAATTTAAAGCTTGATGAACATCTAACGTCACCAAAAAGATTACAGTCCGTACAGATGGATAACTACGACCTAGGCTTGGAAGCAAGCAAATTCATTGAAGATCTTAACTTGTACGAAGCCTCGAAGGATGGGCTGTTCCGGGTGGACAAGGGGGTTGTTAACAACCCTGAGTTTGAGGAGACAAGAAAGGTGTTTGCTGCCAAGATGGCAAGGATCCATTTGCAAAAGCAACTGCTGGAGCAACAGGAGGATCAGAATGTGTCTTGCTCTGGCTCACTCAATGGAGGAGTGGGTGTTGGAAGCCAGCAGCAGCAATTCCTTTTGAGGGGTGCATCAGGAAGCACCAAGCTGTCTCCTGTGGAAAGTGCTGCCAAACCACCACTGGGCTCATCAGCTGCACTTTTGGGGCACTCGGGGAATGTGAGCAGCAGCAGCAGCCAACCCATGCTTTCCAACCATGTTCCAACAGATATGCAGCGGCACAAGCATACTCACGACGGTAGAAGGGGTAGCTCCGAAGGAGAATCGGCAGGCTCACAGTATAGCTACTCAGGGTTGGAACAGATGAGTCCTGGCGCTTCCCGTCCAGTTTTTCCAAACCATCATGATGCACAAGTTGTTAGCCCTGGTTGGGGAGGAGGTCGCGAGAAGATTCTAGACTCAAGGCCTCGAAAAGGAAGTTTACAGTCAAGCATACTTAACAACAATCAGCTGCCAAAGAGCCCTGTGAAAGACCATGCCGATTATCCTTATCAACAGTTGCCAACAATCAGTAGGACAACAGAGACTGGCTCAAAGAATCAAAAAAACACAAATGAATCTCAAAACTGGAACAATCATGAACAAACCCCACTAGGTCAAAGATCATCCTCTTTCTCGCACCGATTAGCCGCTCTGTCATCTTCAGTCAACTTTGTTAATGAAAAGCCAGTAGGACTAACGCAACAAAGATCCTCCTCTTTCTCTGTCCCATCAGCATTGCCTGCTCATGGATTTTCCGGGTACCTGAACAAACACACGGAAAATGGGAGGCTAGACCATGACTCTTCACACAAAGTTGACACAGAACATCGTTCACAGTTTCAGGGTAATCTAAAATCATTAGTCTCCAGTTCAGTTCCTAGCCCTTTAACTTCGAATGCAGTGGGTCAGCAGTCCCACACATATTACCCATCGACAAACAGTGACTGCAAAGATCACGAGGACCAGCGGGGAACAGCTGGTGGTGACCATGGGGTATATCCTGAAAAGAATGTCCACGGCGTAATAGCTCACGGACATGTGGCTCCACGCACTCCCCTATCACTTCCAGGAGTCAACATTCATCCATCAGATTCTGACCACAGCAGTTTGCACCAAGAAACGTCCAACACCACCAAAGTAAAATTGCCTTGCCAGAGTCTCAGGCCGCAACAAGAACCAGGGCCATCCACCGCGGAAATAAAATTGGAAGCAATCACCAAGCGTCTTGAGCAAGAGATGGATGCTCAGCCCAGGGCTGACTACTTTGGTAAGTGTAAATATTTCCAATACTATTCCCCCACCCTTTTCCCATAAGTTAGATGGATGCAAGTGTTTTGCTTAAAGGGTGATGTTTTCATATTATCTCCCCCAACTTTTCACCCCAACGTTTTGTCATTGTCTTGCTGTCAAGGACCATTTTGTTTCAACTTTCTGAAGAGTTTGCTTGGGTTGGTGCTTTTTGCATTTCTAGTGGATTCGCTTTTTTGAAGGTTGTGAGTGTTTAATGATGAATTTACAAAAGTTTCAGAAAGTTAACCAGACTAAATTTTATTTCATTGATGTGCGGTGTAGTTGGTTTCTTGGTGCACTTGTAGTTTTCTATTTGCCATGTTAGCAATAATTTTCATCTTTTCCTATTGGGATGCAGAGCAATTTAAGCGTTTTGCAACAAGTTTGATGATGTTTGTGTTTTATTTGCCATGGCAAATGTTTTAGTGACTATGTGTTGCAGGATGTTATGCTAATTAAACAGTTCTGTTTACCAATGTTTTTAATTTGCTGCAACACTATTTCACTTATGAATCCCACATTAGATTAGTCTTTATTTTTAGCTCTAATTTTTTTATTTATTTCTTAAATGTATTGATCTGCTCCCCCTTCTAAAAAGCAAAACCTTCCGCCAAAATCATGTCAGTGATTTTTAAGCCCATATGCCAATATCTGCTGCAAAATTACGCCCTTTTTTTTTTACTTCATGATGTTGAAAGGTAGATGAGTTTTGGAGGTGGCCAAAACTATTCCACAGATTCGCCCGCCTATGTTCTCTATGCGCTTGCAGGCCAAATTGAGCTAGAAAATCTGCCCAAGCATACTGAACGTGAGAAACAGGCTGATTATGATGTTCTAATGGTTTGTGCAGGTCTTGTGGTTCTGCCTTGCAAAACGAGGTGCAAGGAAAAAAGAAACTGCCCAAGAACCGAGCAGTTGAGGGTATGCTCCCTCCTCCTTGTTTTGCTTTGTGGCACCGCACAGACTACATGAACCTGCTAAGATAGCGCCCTGGGCCTGGCCGGAGAGAAGTTTTGCGCCCTTGCTGATAGTAGTGAATTTAATGAGGAAGAAGGGGTTCTCTTTTGTGCTCACTGGTCAGTACCTGGATGAGCAAGGACCTGCCCCTAAACACAAACCGCTCCCGACCTCCCCCAGCTCACCTAAATCACAGATAGCTTAGCTGCGTCCCGCAGATGATGGTTTTTGTTGATGTGTGTCAGCAAGGGTCAGAGGATGAAGGGAGTTGAAGGAAGGGGGCTAAAGGGGTGTTAAAAACATCACCAACCATATAATAATGAAGGACTAAAAACCACTTTATATTGGCAAATCAGACAAAAACGAACAGGCAGGGACAAGAACAGGGCTGGAGCAAGATGGGAAGGGCGCTGCATACAGATTATTGGCGTCCCGGGCCCAGCTTGCCCATGCTAAAGGCTGGGCATGAACCTGACAGATTTTGGGTCCTGTGTGTTTTTGTGGGAGGTGGAAGCAAATTTCACAGACTGTTGGTGCAATTTTTAACCCCTTGCATGCTGGTGACGAACCCCAGCCGTCACGCTCCGCGGTGCTCGTGTACTGATGACGGCTGGGGTTCGTCACGGCCCCGCCCTGTTCATTTGTTTATCACACAGCGGCGGAAACGGGCCAGCAGCGAAGGGGTTATCATATATTGAATAAGCTTCCACTTAAAGTCCTGGTGACCCTACGACAATGCTCCTGCTCCTGAGTTTCAAAAAGAGAAAAGAAATCCAGAGAGAAAATTACTCTCTTTAAAGGATTTCCCCTCCCTTACAACGCTCACCTGGCATGACATCATGAGAAGTGAGCAGTGTGAGCACGCGCACACCGATGTGCATGCTGTCACTGCAGTCCGGAAAAAAACGGACTGGCTGCGGAAAAAAACGGACCGCCTGTGCTGGGGCACAAAACAGAGCCCGAAAGAGATCAGTTTCAAGCCCCCTTTAAAAAACACTGCCAGTACTCAGAACTAGTTAGACCCGGCCCACTTAAAGCCCTGCTCCGGGTCTCTGATTGGCTGAAGGCCCGCTGAGGAATCGGATTTTTGCATGCGGGAATGGGGAGGCAGAAGCCTTGCTTTGAAAATTGTAGTCTCTCTTCTGAACCGGGAGGTTTGGCATGTATGGTATTAGGAGCGAGGAAGTAAAAAAAAAAAAAACAATATATTACGACTTCCACCAGCTTCCGTAAGACGTCTGAGGCTTGCTATAGTTTTCCCTGTTCTGGACTTTTCCCTGAGCGGCTTTTAGCTTGTTTATTAAATGAGGGACTGACAACCTCAAACTATTTATTTGCACTTTATTTTCTTTAGACGAAATGTGCTTGCACGTGTTAAGCATAGAAGTGTATATAGTATTCTCGCGAAACAGAACGACTTAAACATCCTAATAACATTGTACTACTAAATCTCCCTGAAAAGTTAAATGAAATGTTTCCTTCTTAAGGCCCAGCCATTCAAATCCGAAGAAAAAATGTATGCTCAAATGAGCCATAACTTGTGGTCTTTTGGTCACTCCATGGAAAGGTGCGACTACTTACATCATGAGGAATTCTTCCATTGACCCCCACTTTGGCACGATCATCTTTTAAAAAGATTAAAATCGAATCTGTGTTTATTTTCTGTTATCTTAGCTTTCATTGCCTCGAGTTTTGTTACTCTGGTCTACAGTGCCAGGTGAGGGGAAGTGATCTGGCTGAAGGGGACAAGTGCAAAGAAATATCCTTTTTCTTTTCGTGGATACCAGTGTTATAAATAAAACAAGTGCCAGAAATGAAAGTCGTCCACCAAATCCTATTTAGCCATTCTAGACTGTGGGCAGAAGCACAATCTAAATGACAGCTGAGTAGACCATTGGATGAAGAGTTCAAACTCAAAGCCTTATATTTAATCATATATATTACCTACTGGCTGTCGCCAGTAGGTATATATAGTTAGGATTTTTTCCCTATGGGATTTTTGAAAATTCTATGTCTAATAACTTTGGCGTTTGTGGACGGAATCGGCTGAAATTTTCAGGAAAATTGCACATTTTGTTTCTGAGCGTCCCTTGAAAATTTGGGGGGGTTTCGTCAAGGGGGGGCCGAGAAAAAAGGGGGGTCCCAAAACGCGTTTTTAACATTGAGTTTTCCATAGGGCGGTTGGCCTCACTTTTAGCTCGAACGGCTGAATGGATTTGCACGAAACTTGGCAAAATTGTAGGGACTGTTAGCCCGATGTGCCTTTGCTAGGTCTCAATATATGTGCTCCAGTGGATTTTGAGAAATTAACGTTCAAAACAAGATATATATCTGTAACAGCGCTCCGGGCTGCGCTCCGGTCCGCTTACTTTTCGCGAAACAGAACTTTGCGATGCGAAGCTGATTGGCTTTCCGGTGTCTGTCAACATTCTAAACAGTCCGGAGCGGCCGCCATCTTATCTCTCGGTAGGATTGAGAGAGAAGAAGAGGTGAAAAACGAAGGGGGAATTTAATGAAAGGGGGCAAGGTAGACCCTTCTTGACCCCCTAGGAATGATGTTGGGGTTATTAAAGGGTCCCGTGGGGAAAATAAAAAAAAATTGATTTTTCACGGTAGAAGAGCTTCTCGGGCCGCGAACTGGGCCGCAAACTGGTAGCGAAACGGGAATTCGCCATTTTGTGTTTCGTTTTAATTAAATTACTAGGTATAAGGGGGTGCGGGAGACGTATCCTGATCCCTTATGTTTTCTGAGGGTGGCTGAGGAGGCTCATATATGTTGATATATGTCTTCCAGCGGCTGTGCCTGCGCCATCTTATCTCTCGGTAGGATCGAGAGAGAAGAAGAGGTGAAAAACGAAGGGGGAATTTAATGAAAGGGGGCAAGGTAGACCCCTCTTGACCCCCTAGAAATGATGTTGGGGTTATTAAAGGGTCCCGTGGGGAAAAAAAAAATTGATTTTTCACGGTAGAAGTGCTTCTCGGGCCGCGAACTGGGCCGCAAACTGGTAGCGAAACGGGAATTCGCCATTTTGTGTTTCGTTTTAATTAAATTACTAGGTATAAGGGGGTGCGGGAGACTTATCCTGATCCCTTATGTTTTCTGAGGGTGGCTGAGGAGGCTCATATATGTTGATACATGTCTTCCAGCGGCTGTGCGTGAGCGTTTTTTTTTTTTTTTTGCTGCGTGACGTCTGTTAACGTTCGATTCGATGGAAATCAGGAAGTGTTGACCGCCAATTTGTCACTGCGATAAAATATTTTGTTATAAACGAATCCTTATTGATAAACATTGTCTGCGCCATCTTGCCTTTTTTCCAATGCCACAATTTTGTCGTGCACGGCAGCCATTTTAGATGCCTTGACCAGACCCACTCTCTGCACGCCGTCGATTCTCAGCACGGCTCCCCACCCTCGCAAGCATCTCCCCCACGCACTGGTCACCCCCGCTCTCTCTCTCATGCATGGGCCATAAACTTCCCCCCATCTGCGCTGCTCTTCCCTGAGAATCACACCCTGTGCCCGCCCGACACCTCCCTTTCACCCTATTCACTACCGCACCCTCTGACACTCCTCTTCCTCTGTGTCCGATTGTCCAGGCCGGTCCCAGGCTATCACCTAGCCCTGCGGATGTAGTTTATGGCCCCAGCTGCAGAGAATCCAGACATGCCAACCCTCCCGATTCAGGCGTGAGACTACCGATTTCAGTGCTAGTCTCCCGCCTCCCGATTCCTGCAAGCAAAAACCCGATTCCTCGGGGGTTTCAGCTGACAGGGCTTGGTATTGTGTTACGTGCTAATTCTTCCAGGAAACGTCAGAGGGCTGATGCAGGGGCTCTAGAAGGGGTGATAAACCATTTAAGCCTCATTAACAAGCGCATGGTCTTTTGAAGATATGTGAAGTACTCGGGGCGGCGGTGTGTGTGTGCCCTCTTTCAGGAGCGGGCGGGGGGGGGGGGCACTGCCAGCAACTTGCCAGGCCAGGCAGTGTTCAACACTTGCATCACCCTTTCTCTGCCTGCTATTGCGCTCCATGCTTCGGAAAGGTAAGAAAAAGAACGTGCATTTGAGTTTGAAATGTCCGATCCTGTAGCAGCACACTTCCAAAGCCCACACATGACAATAACCCGATTCAAGGCCCTTTCACCCGATTTTTTAAAAATATATAGTACTCCAACAAAGTAGGATTATAAAACTTTATTAACTTTATAAATATATCGAACGCAACAAAAACTGTAAATACATTTAAACATTTTTTGGCAAAAAGAAGCAACAATGGTCAGTAGCTGTCTTTTGTGCGAATAGTCCCAAGGCAGCACAACGTGCTGAGTTCTGGACGGCACCCAGGTGATGTTACCTGGGTGCCGCACTGGTTTTTGGTTTCCTACAATGCAGCTCAGAAAAACAGCGTGGGGCGTCCCGGGTGGTGCGGGGGGAGGCCTCGTCAGTAGCGGTCTGTTGTGCGAATAGTCCCAAGGCAGCAGAACGCGCTGAGATGTGGATGGCACCCAGGTGATGTCCAGTAACTTGCCGCACTGGTTTTGGTATCCTACAATGCTGCTCCGAAAAACGGCGTGGGGCGCCCCGGGGAAGGTGTGGGGGTGGCGGCGTGAACGGGCCTCCCCAGGTGGAGGCTCGTCTGCTGTACTGGGGCGCCCCTTTACCGTTTCAGTTGCCATTCCGCCCGCTTTTGCTACACTGTGCCTCATCCTCCATTCAGCTGTTTATCGCCCGCTCTTGCGGCTACAGCGTCTCGCTCACCATGTAGTTGAGTTGCGCTCACTCTTGCGGTGCAGCGATAGGCGGCTGCCATTGGATTCTTAAAATGGCGGACGGCTCTTCGGATTTGAGCCTGGTCCACTAAAATGGCCCTGGGACACCTTGGAACTCGGACGCTTGCCTGCTAGGGCTTGGGCTCCATTCTCGAAAGCGTCCCCTTAGCCGTGAAGATTCTACAAAAGTCTTGGGGGCCCTCGACTCCTGCAGGCTTCCGGTGGGGAGCGGCTGCCATGATTGCTCGCGGAATGACCACGACGGAGCCACGAGATGGTGGTGCTCTCATGCTGACGCCAGCTTCAGTCTGAAACATCCAGAAACAAGGTGGGGCTTTCATCGTTTGGGAAAAAAAATGTTCTAAACCAATGAAAAGTGTTATTTTTAGGTCATATGACCAAGCCTTCCATCATTAGGAAACCAAAAGTAAAATGAACCAATGAAAAGTTTTATAAACAAGTCACATGACCTGTTATGCGGCATAGGGCTACAAAAAGCGTAGAAAATCCGTTGGCACGTGAGGCGGCGTCAGTAGCGGACCGATGTGCGAATAGGCCGAAGGCAGCACAACGCGCCGAGATCCGGATGGCACCGAGTTGTTGTCCAGCAAGTTGCTGCACTGGTGTGGCTATCCTACAATGCTGCGCCGAAAGTCGGCGTGGGGCGCCCCGTTGGCCTGTAAGGTCGCGTCAGTCAGTGGGGGCTGTGCGTCTCCCCCAAGATGGAGGCTCCTCGGCTGCAGTGCGGCGCCCCTTATCTTTTCACTCGCCGTCCAACTGAGTTGCGTCCGCACTTGCGGCTACAGTAGGCCGAAGGCAGCACAGCTCGCCGAGATCCGGATGGCACCGAGGTGGTGTCCAGCAAGTTGCCGCACTGGTGTGGCCATCCTACAATGCTGCGCCGAAAGACGGCGTGTCCAGCTGAGTTCCGGTCACTCTTGCGGTACAGTGACTCGAACGCGCCGAGATCCGGATGGCACCGAGGTGGTGTCCAGCAAATTGCCGCACTGGTGTGGCCATCCTACAATGCTGCGCCGAAAGACGGCGTGTCCAGCTGAGTTCCGGTCACTCTTGCGGTACAGTGACTCGAACGCGCCGAGATCCGGATGGCACCGAGGTGGTGTCCAGCAAGTTGCCGCACTGGTGTGGCCATCCTACAATGCTGCGCCGAAAGTCGGCGTGGGGTGCCCCGTTGGCTTATGAGGTGATGTCAGTAGTGGACCGATGTGTGAATAGGTCGGAACCAGCACAAGGCGCCAAGATCCGGATGGCAAGTCCTGGATGTTGAGTGCCATAGTTGAGAGTTCTGAGCAGTGCTTGTAAGACTGTCTGAAGCTTATTTGCACCTGCTGCAGCTTCACTATTGCCCTGGTGTGGCCCAAGATCGCCCATGACATAGGCGGCCGGCTCCCGAGGTCCGGCGGAACTTTTTTCCTTTTCCTTTCTGCATCTTGCCCCACAATCCGTTTCACCTGAAGACACGACCAGGTCCCTGAATGTGTGCAGGGGGACGTTATTGATTGAATCAAAATGGCGGCTTCACACAAAGCTGACTCAAGCGTTGCTGTTGATGCTATACAGACAAAAATTGTTTTTCAGTTTGTACATTCTTCAGGATTTTTTTTTCCATCCAAGGCTGATTGAGAGTTTGTAGAAAAATGGCTTCAGATTTTCAACATACTACTCTTCAACATTCTTCCTAAATGTAACAATGTGAGACTCACTAGGAGAACAGCTGTTTATCTTTCCTTTCAAAATGCTGCCAACAATATTTTCTGAATGGAAGACACCATCTTGTAGCATAAAGGGCCGGAAGGGGTTCTGGTCTGGCCGATGGTTGGTGGAGACATTTTGACTATATCTTGGACCTGCCCGGCCTCGCCCAAAATGGCGCCGGTATAAATGGGACTCGTAACTCCTTGTTGTGTACTGGTTGAACAACCTTGATATCACGAGATATGAATGCAGTTTTGATGCTCATGGCGGGCGGGGACGAGAATTGATTGAATATTTCGACATCCCTATTGATATTAAGTTCTGATGTGTTATTGATTACTGTACTATTGAAAGTTCGAATTAACGTCACCCATGGTACTTGCCCGCAAATGTATATCTAGATGATTTTTTTGTAAGTGGCTTTGTCGTATTTTAATTACAAAATGTACGTCCACCGATTCCGCAACTGTTAGACACCTTAGTTCTTGCAACCTAATGGCCCGCTCATTACGTTCCTCTACAGTGTAAATGTCTCCTCATCATATACGTTTCCAGTTTGCTCCGTGGCCGGCCCACGTGGTTATAGGCCCGTATTTGTATACTGACATTTTCACAATAAAGGTTTTTAAAACAAAACATGGTAGTAGTATTTACATTGGTAAAGTTTTTACTTTTAGTCACTGTTTTCGAATCAGTAAAAGGCAAGTGAAATAAAGCAGTCCAATTACATGACTGATAAAAGGTATAATACGTAGGAACGCAGTAAAGATAAATGGTCAAGGGCAGTTGTGTTTTCCACTCCTGCAACATAAAGTGATCGATAAGAATCTGATAATCAGGCGTATCGGCGAGTAAGACAGCAGGCCGAGCCTCTTTTACTCAACGGCCCCGTCATGGGACGAAGAAACGCCCTTTTTCTCGAAAAAGGAATATATTTTACTTGCAGGACAGTTGTAAATTTTCCGGGAAAGTACATTAGCCTGGAACATTATAACATATATGTTTAAAAAAAAAAAATGTTCGAAATCAATAAAAAGCGTATTTTTTAGGTCATATGACCAAGCTTTTCATTATTAAAATAACAAAAGTAAAATGAACCAATAAAAAGTTTTATTAACAAGTCACATGACCTGTTATGCTTACGTTACGCGCTGCGCGCCGCGCCCCGGATCACTTCCGGGTGCGCTAACGCGGTGTGTCATATAACGCATTACGCGACAACGTAGGTCAAGAATATAGTCAAAATGTCTCCACCAACCAGCGTTCGGAACACAACCCCTTTCAGCAGTCCAAAAAGTTCTGTTAAATGACAACAGAGGGGACAGGCAACAAGAACCATCAGTCAAAGAGGGGAGGGCAAGTTCTTCTCTACCGGGTCATGTTGGGGCGCTACCGGAACTGATCGAATTGGTAGTCTACAGTGTTTCTGGATGTTTCAGACTAAAGCTGGCGTCAGCATGAGAGCACCACCATCTCGTAGCTCCGTCATGGCCATTCCACGAGCAAACATGGCAGCCGCTCCCCACCAGAAGCCTGCAGGAGTCGGGGGCCCCCAAGACTTTTGTAGAATCTTCACGGCTGAGGGGACGCTTTCGAGAATGGGACCCAAGCCCTATCAGGGAAGCGTCCGAGTTCCAAGGTGTCCCAGGGCCATTTTAGTGGACCACGCCCAAATCTGAAGAGCCGGCCGCCATTTTGAGAGTCCTGTGGCAGTCGCTTATCGTTGCATCGCAAGAGCGGGAGCAACTCAACTACATGGTGAGCGAGACGCTGTAGTCGCAAGAGCGGGCGGTAAACAGCTGAATGGCGGAAGAGGCACAGTGTAGCAAAATCGGGCGGAATGGTAACTAAAACGGTAAAGGGGCGCCCCACTACAGCGTGTCTTCAGGTCAAACGGATTGTGGGACAAGGTCCAGAATAGAAGAGTCATCAAAAGGCAAAAAGTTCCGCCGGACCCCGGGAGCCGGCCGCCTATGTCGGGGGCGATCTCAGGCTACACCAGTGCTATAAGACTTGGGGAGGGGGTCGGAGCCAAGCGTCTTCTCCGAGTCCGTGCCATCACACCGCCCCTCGGGGGCCTCCGTCAAGCGGTTTAGGGAGGTACCATATCACATTGTTTTCAAATGCAGTCAGGTCCACAAACGACCCTCACTTACTTTGAGAATAGTGAAGCTGCAGTAGGTGGAAATAAGCTTCAGACAGTGTTACAAGCGCTGCTCAGAACTCTGAACTATGGCACCCAACATCCAGAACTTATGCCATTTGAGAATGGCAGTGACATCGAAGCAACTCAGGGACCAAAACCATTAACGTACTTTCACGTATGAAAATCTTACTTGGGGAGGGGGCAGGAGCGAAGCGCCCCCTCCCAGTCCGCGCCACCACACCGTATGTTGAAAATCTGAAGCCATCGTTCTACAAACTCAACCAACCTTGGATGGAAAAATCTAGAAAAATGTACAAACTGAAAACCAGTTTTGGTCTGCATAGCATCAGTAGCAACGCTTGCTATCAGAGTGCATGAGTTTCATGCTCGATCGATTGATCTAATCGGATCGGGCAATAAAAAGTATAAAATAGTTATGTAAATAGTTATTTAATAAAATGTTTTACCCTGTTACTTTGCTGGTGTGTTGTATATATTTTTAATATTTGCATAGGGTTTGTCGTTATTTTGGGCGGGGTGAGTGACGGAGCCGAGCTGTCTTGCAGCCCTCATGGTGTGGAGCTCAGTTCATCTCACTATTTTCGTATTTCTCATGAAGGGTTGTTCCTAATATTTCTATTTTAGCGAGGTCAAAAAGAGATCCAATTAGTGGCCTACTGATTTTGCTCGATTACTTTAATTTTTTTACACGATTTTTCACGATTTTTCACTATCTGCAAAGACTAAACAGAGTATTGCGACTTTGTGCTTGTTTGTAAATAGAGAATGAACCAAAGAGAATCAATTGTAAAACAGTAAATGCTTGGATAACAATCAATCAAATGGAGAGACAAGCAGGCACGACGGATTACAACGGGGGTAAAGGCCTGCGTTAACTACTCTTCACTATCTGCAAAGAGAGAGTACTACTAAGAGAAAAGAGGGGAGGGGGGGACAGCGTTCAAAGCACATCAGCATGCATAAACACGAAAAGTTTTTACCTATCACGTACTTGACATTTGACAGCTTTTGATATTTGCTATTAAAAACCATTGAAATTCACAGAAAAAACCATAGGTTTTAGGCTATATATAGTTAGGAATTTGCATTTACAAAACCTTGAAAATTCACTGAAAAAACCATTGGTTATAGACCATATATAGTTAGGGATTAGCCTTTTCAAAACCTTATTTTACTCACACAAAACCATTGAAATTTCATATATAGTTAGTTGCACTAACTATATATCGCGCACCCGCAATCCACTGCTGATGATGTCACATATTACATCATTCATGACATGGTTAGTGACATCACTGATGACATCACTGATGACATCTCAAATGACATCACTGATGACATCTCAAATGACATCACTGATGACATCACTGATGACATCTCAAATGACATCACTGATAAAATCACTGATAACATCTCATTTGACATGACTGATCACATCACTGATGATATCATTCATGTGATAATACCATGAACCTCTTCAGACTCTAATATAACCTTAGATACAATCAGTGTAAACAGACAGTCACAGACTGTCACTCATCCATGGAGTTACTCACACACCTAGTCAGTTATGCAAAAAATCAATCACACCTCCATTTTCTCAACTATACAGTTATACACACCTTACTTATTCAAACATATACTAACACATATTTACTCTCTTATACAATCCCTGATACATGTTCACAATGATCCATACAGCCACTCACACATTCACTGGCTCTTATGCACAGTTATTTATATATGGCAACTCTCACATGTACTGTGTTTTACATATGTACTTACTTTGACATGTAGCACTGAGATATCCATTCACTCACTAATACACTCATGCACAGTCAACCGCCCATACAGCTGTTTCCACATGCACTTTTGAACCCATACATATAGTGAATCAACTACTCACACATCTATGTACAGAGTCACACACCTCCCAGCCACCCATACACACACACTCAGTTTCCCATACAAATACTTGGACAACCAATGAATAACCCATACAGTTACTCATATAGCTACTGATCAACACATGCAGCAGTTTGTAGAACAACAGATATAATGATGCACAAATTAAGACAGTTTAGTCACTAACCCATGCACTCAGTAAGACACATTTAATCATTCTCTCATACAGTCAGTCATGCACCTACTAAATCCTTCTTCCAGACACTTATACATCCACTCATTCTTCAATATGTAAGACATATTTTAACTTTACAGAAACATACAGTCACTGAATGTTGTCATTTGAGATGTCATCAGTGATGTCATCAGTGATGTCATTTGAGATGTCATCAGTGATGTCATTTGAGATGTCATCAGTGATGTCATCAGTGATGTCACTAACCATGTCATGAATGATGTAATATGTGACATCATCAGCAGTGGATTGCGGGTGCGCGATATATAGTTAGTGCAACTAACTATATATGAAATTTCAATGGTTTTGTGTGAGTAAAATAAGGTTTTGAAAAGGCTAATCCCTAACTATATATGGTCTATAACCAATGGTTTTTTCAGTGAATTTTCAAGGTTTTGTAAATGCAAATTCCTAACTATATATGGCCTAAAACCTATGTTTTTTTCTGTGAATATATATATACATACATTTTTTCAGTTTTAAGTCTGCCAACACCTTTGAAGCTCTGTGTCGGACAACCCTAAAAAGCACACAGCTGACAGCACGTGTAAAATGGAGCATAACGCTGTCCAAACGTTGGACGTGTACGGCCTGCAGGATGCAATAGTTGTGCCCATTGCACAAGCTCTGGTAACTCAATGCCAAGCCATGTTCCATTCGCTGACTCGGTGTGTTGCTCAATGGGACGAGTGAGGGCTTTAAACTGTGGAGGTCACATTCCTGCATTCCGCGGCCTGCCAAACAGCAAACATTCTTAATCGGGACAGGAGGCTGTCCGTGGGGTCAGGCTGGTCAGCTCACCAGTACTTCAAGAGGCGTGGAAAGCAGTCACAGTCAGCAGCATGTTACTCGATATCACTGACCTCTGTATCAGCGGCACCTGGTAGAAAGTAAGACGCCTCAGACCTCGAAATGCAAGACTCTCGCCTTGTCTGGTTACGGACAATTTACTCTCTCTTGCCAAATGAATCAAGGCATTATTTTACGGAGCGACCCTTATACATCAGGGAGCTGTCACCTCGCCTTTACAGGGGGGAGAGAAGCCCAAAATGCTCAGGAGGGACAGAGCACTTTGTCATCAAGGGCACAAGTCTAATGCAATGAATAAGGGCAGCTGTGGTTAGGGCTCTGGCTTTAAACAGGTCAGTGAGGTCCATTAGCAGCCCCCTCTCTGTGCAGAGATCCAGCTCACACCCCTGGCTCTGCCCACTTTAGCCTCTGGCTCTCTTGCCCTTGGAGCAATAGCATTTTCTGATCAGATGTGTACATCTGCCTAAAAAGCAGTGCACTTAAGTGACAGCGGTGGTGGGCCAACACTGCTGATGCTTTCTACTTTTTTCATACTTAAAAAAAATATATATATTTTAGCCACCTATGTGTGTTTAAACTGTCTTCAGGTTACATTCATGCCAGTCATGATTTTTCTTTGCACCATATTTTCCTGTGCTGTGCATTAAAATTAAAACTCGTTTTTAAATCTGTTGCATTTACACCCCTCTGACCGCCTAGAAATCACCTATACTTTTCCAATAAAATTATAGGCAATTGTTATTTTTTTATTTATTCAACATTTTTATTGAAGCATATGGAGGGCGGGTGTAGGCACCATCATATTTCCTTTTTTTCTTAGCATTATATCATATGCTTGCAATAGAAAATAAACAACATAAACCATTGCACCAGTTTACCAAGGAAGTTCAAGGCCATTCCTATTGACTTTGCCAGTGCCTATTTTCTACATACTTTCAAATGTGGCCTTTTATATGGTCCAGTCTTCCTGCCGTGAACTGTACCTGGCTGCTTACTTGGCTAAGCCGGGTGTGTTGGCTTAGTGGACGAATGCGTCAGCTGTAGGGACCTGTGTCACAGGTTCAAATCCCTGCGAGTCCACACAGCCTTTCATCCCCCTGAAGTCAATAAAATGAGTACCATTGAGTTGAGTAACAATAAACATCTGTTATTCAGCGCCAAGATACTCTGAACGTGCGCAAACAAATACACGTTATGTTACAAATACACTTTATCTTATGTCCGTTCCTCATGTAATGATCAGTGTCCTGCTGCATTCAGTGATCAGTGCCTTCTACTTGCAGTGATCTGTGCCGTGTTTGCCCCCATTCTGTGTCCACCGATCTGTGCCGTGCGTGCGGTGATCTGTTTCTTGCTTTATTCCTAATTCTTTCTCAATGGTTGATGACTTAGTGCAGTGATTATCGTCCTGTTCCATGTTGCACTTTACATGCAGTCATCTGTGTATGTCTTATGCAGCTTCTGCCCCAGCTACTAACTGCCTTATATGTGCATTATTCTATAGACTGTTACATACTCTGTTCTCCTTGTAGTCCTATGTCTTTCCACATGTTCCGTTCTACACGTACGAATCGCTGCCCTGCCACCTGTGCAGTGTCTCCACTGACATAGCGCTTTATACTCCTATGGTGCTTTTTCTAAGCACTCCTGTACCTGACAACTAAAACACGGAGGTACATGGAGATGAAGCGATGTGCCCAGAAGAACATAGTGCGGACAAGCGTGGCAGGGAGGATTAACATACAAGCCACGGATTTTGCATTTTTGAGACTCTAGCACATCCCTTCCTGCAATAAGTCCAAGAACTATAAATACCAAAGGCCAGAATTTCAATCAGTTTATTATAAAGTATTTAAAGAACTCTACATCACGATGCAGTAACAACCCAGTTATACCCCCAATCGCTCACTGGACTCATTGCCTGTATCTTTGACCCCATACACTTTCTTTGGTTAGATTCACATTATGTAAATACCACATAAATACATATAAGTAACTATATATATATATATATAAAAACAATTCCGAAATTAAAAATAGGTTTAGCAATTAATTAGTTTGTTTTATAAATGGCTGTAATAAAAACATACAGATGTACAACCATAACTAGTCTACGCATAAATAAATAGAATAATATCCATTCCTACCACTCCAAAGCACATGTTGCTTTTCCAGTAACCACACTCAGTCTCCCACCCCATTCTCATGGAGCGATCTGCTGCTCCAGCCCACCCCTTCATCCCTTCCATCATTACCAGGACTTTTTGCTATAAGTAGCCACAGCTGTTGGATTTATCAATGCTTGTTTTATTTTCTGGTCGAGTTCTGCACCGAGAAAGCACAGCAGTTATGAGTACTGATGATTCGTTCTGTTCATGCACAGAGACTTTCAGCTAGATTCATGAACGAAAAATGGGCTCGCAAAGGGCCAGCTTCTGAGAATCTGGCCCTTTGCGAGTGCAATTTTTGCATTTGGGATTCATCATCCCAAATGCAAAAATCGGTAATTGCGAATTCGCTAAATTGCGAGGAATTGCATTTAAGGAATCTCTATTTGAGATTCCTTAAATGCAATTCATTAACCATTTTTAAATTGCGAAATCGCAATTTCGGGCCGCTATTTACCGCGAGGTCAAACCTCGTGGTAAATAGCGAAAACGTAGAAAAATGCTTTTAAATGCATTTTTCTAAGTTGCATGTTACACACACACATGTCCTTTGGACATGTGTGTGCGAAACACCAATGTAGATTACATTTCAGGGGTGCTACAGGGTGTCCTTTGGACACCCCTGGCACCCTTGAAATCGCATCCTTATTTGCGATTAGCAAATTGCTAATCGCAAATAAGGAATAACTCCCCATTCATTCCTATGGACCTAACCCCCCATTCATTCCTATGGGCCTTTAGGCCCATAGGAATGAATGGGGAGTTATTCCTTATTTGCGATTAGCAATTTGCTAATCGCAAATAAGGAAGCTGTAGGAATCGCAATTTATTTAGCGATTCCTACATGAATCCCGTTTTGCAAGTCCTTAATAGCGAGTCCTTAATAGCGATTCCTTAATAATCGCTATTAAGGACTCGCAAAACGGGACGATGTTGAATCTGGCTGATAGTTTCCAAAAAGTGCTAAAAAGCAGGAGATGGAAATATCTCTTGCCATGCCTGAATTTTGTACAGAAGTCATTGCATTGTTGCTGCTTTGTTTGTTGTTAGCACTCCCACTTTATTTGTCTACTGCAAAGGAGTCACGAGTGAGAGAAAAGCAGTTGCCAAACTGACACATCATGAGCGGTGGTGCACAGGCGGCAAAACATTGAGGACCCGAGTATATATGCCCAGTAAAAATGCTGTGTTAATGCTGTATAACACATATAAGGGGAACCCCGTAATCCTAGAGATTTGTGTAATACATCAGATGTACAACACAGTGATCCCCTTGGAGAGAGGATAATGCCTATCTTCCTTCGACCAATGAGAACTGGGTACTAATTATTATGGGTTACAGTATATAAATACAATTTATTGATCTTGTAATGATTCAATCTGTCAACATTTTGGTAGAAAATTTGATGTTGTAGGTGCTCCATAAATGGTGCAGTGCAAAGTGACATACGTGAATAAAGTGCACAAGTGCTTATTTACAAGTTATACAGTCTAGGAACTGATGTTAAGGAAAATTGCAAATACAGGACTCATTAAATTTCTACTAAAATAGTGATACATTTTCATCATTCCAAGGTCAATACATTTAATTGATATACTGTACCGATAATAATTTGTACACAGTTCTCATTGGCCTAGGAGTATAGGCCTGCTTCTCTCTCCAAGGGGATCATTGAGTGGCATATCTGGGCTAATACTGTAGCCAGGGTTGTATTACTGAATTCCCACTCCCAGAATATCATGGCCTGCTAATTTCGAGCGTCAAAATATTGAAAGGTAAGCGCATATAGGTAAGGATGGATTTACTATTCCTAACGCCACATCAGCTGAACTTGAAGATGTATATACCACGAAGATACAAATATGTAGCGTTAGATACAGAAAATCTAGACATACTTATCTTTCAATGTTTGTTTCCGAAATTGTGCCCTCTGTATTCTGTGGTCAATATTCAGGGCACACATATGTAGCCCATATTACTGTTATTGGGCAGTATTACTGCACCATTACCAGTGGATGTTTTCCTTGATTACTGGGCAATTTTCATGCGTATCTTCGCCCTGGTGTGCCTGGAAATACTGGGCTTCTTGTAATCTGTTTTCGGGTTACCGTCCCACTGTAATGGGGCCGTATGTCTGTTCACTTGAAGCAACAGGGCTATTTTTCACATACTAATAGGACACATACAGGTTCAGTCCTCTATGATCCATCTTCACTTGGTAAATCACTTGTCAAAATAGAGGACCACTGTGATATCAGAAGTCAACCTGACATTGTCATTCCTTACCACGTGCATGCTGTGATGTCAGAACAAGGCTCGAGTATGGCCAGCTGCTGAGGGCTATACTGCTTTCTTAATGCCCCGAACCTGAGGCATAGTCTTTTAACAAGCACTATAGCTTGAGGCAGAAGGACTATAAGGGTATTAAAGCATTCCACGCTAGAGGCACAAGTAGATTGCAGCCCTTATCCGCTCCATTTGTTGACGATTTGGTCTACGTGGGAGGTCGAGTTCAAGGCACCGTGTGAGATGAAGGTCGGGCCAGCTGGCGTGTGAAGAGCTGGTATCGAGTCACGACCAGTTCTTTGCCGTATCCTGTGGGGACTACAAAATAACTCTTGAGCTGGTGAAAACGGTTCTTTCAAGCCGAGTATAATACTGCTGAGACAATCTTGAAGTGGAACCACAGCATGACTGCAGAACGGTTGTGAGCGGATGGCATGCTGCTGGCATGCCATAAAACAAGCCCATTTCCAGCCGTCATCAACCCCTAGTCGACCACACCCAGTCACCTAGCTAGCAGACTCCAACTATCAGAACATAAAGACATGAAAAGACAGATATTTGCAAGAAAATCCTTCTGAAGTGGAAAGTGTGCAGAGTTTTTAAAGCCAGCCATGAGACAAGACAAACACACCTACAAGGCCATCAATTTGTAATATTGTAGTGCTCCCTTGCTGTTTATCCTGTCCTGATGAAGACCCCGATGTAAGGCAATATACACGCCTACAAGTGTAGCGCGGGGTCGAAACGTCGACGGCTACCTCCATCTCTTGTTCAGTTGACACTCCCCCATTAATTTGAATACTTCGGTGTCAACAGAAATAGTTTATACCTTTGGGATATGTTATGATCCCCTACTTCTTCGGCTCAGGGATCTGAAGCCACGGAACCGTATTGCATTCTGAATTAATTTCGCAATATATAAGTTGTCACCAACTTTATCCCCTCACTGTCCTTTTCCTTCACAGCATCACGCTATCCCACTCCCCGTTTCCTTTCTTGGGGCACTTTTATTTACCAAATGATATGGCTCATGCATTGTGATTAATTGACATTGCCTGTTATTACATTTGATTTTTCTACAATAAATGTAAGCAAATGTACAAAGTTCTACTGGGACCCTTCTTTCCTACACCATATAGCACCCAAGTCCCATGTGGATTTCTTGGGTATAACCCCCCTTTTAGATCACTTATTGCCTTGAGCAACCCCTTTGTCTTCCAAGGAGCTCTCAACATTCCAATGTTCTAATAAGAAAATAAATCTCATGATCCTATGGGAAGATAACAGACCTATGTATAGATGTACGATAAAGAGATTCAAAGACATTTTAATATTTTAGCCAAGATTTTAGGAAATTATATTGGCTTCAGGTAGATCTTACATGAGAGTTAGTAATATGGATATTGTTAACCCTTTGTGTTCAGAAACACTTGGTTTGGCCGTCTTTGCTATAGAGTTAATATACAATTTAGGACAAGAGTTTTGCTTTGGTGCAATGAAAAGTGGAGGTATTATGGCAGCTCAAATATCACACATAAACACAAGACTGACCAAGGGATAGTTATGAAGGAATCAATACTGGGAGATCTCAAGTCTTTACCGATCAGATTACTTTGGTTTCTGTGTTTAAAGGATGAGAGCCCTCACCCACCCAGAGCCCGTGCTTCTTCATAGGGGCCCTCATCACATTGATAGCAGAATTATTGTATTCTGAGAGCCTGTAAATCGCTCACAGCCTTTTATAAATAGCTTAAAGATTGGATACATTTGCAACTGTGAATGTTTGGTTGACTGGTTCAGTGAGGAGGCTAGCACTAGGAAACTTTTTTTAGGTAGCCATGGGCTTTACAAATCACGCATAATAATAATAATAATAAAAATAATAATAATAATAATATTAATAATAATAATACCAATGTGGGCTTCAAACCTCGAAAAAATGAGGGAAGCTCTTTGGGGTTAAAGGATGCAATGGAGTGGCTGCGCAAAACCAGGATCACTGGTGTGGGGAATATGTGATACAAAGAGGAGAGGAAAGTTAAAACTACCTACTGGTAGACTAATGCCTTTGTTTGTGTCTCTACTTTGCATGATTAAAAAAATAGGCTAGAAAGGGAATCGTTATGCCCTTCAACATGTTTCAGCCCTTTACACAGCTGAAAAGAGTTGAAACATGACATACTGTAAAGGCTGTAACATTAGATGGGGCCCTGTGGTGAAGCATGCCAGCTCTGGGTGGGTGAAGGTTCTTGTTCTTTAAGCAGAAACCATAGATCTCTGATCAGGTAGGTTTGAGATTTTCTAACATAGTTCCCTTCAGAACTACCCCCTGGACATTTTTCAGTTTATGTGAATTATTGTTGGGGAAGGTATCCCCATTCTTATCTTGTATCTCTCTGGTCCCCTCTTGTGGTATACAGCACAAACATTAGCCATTCTATGAATTGTAAATTACTGTGGCTGCCTGTTTTTTCTAACCATGTGTGTGCATACATGTGCAGATTCTTCATACTGAGGTAAATCTGCATGTGTGATTTACAAACATTGGTTTGTTGATTCATCAAAGGACACACGTTTTCGTTGTGAAGCCCCCCTCCCCTCTGACACTGTTTGGAGAAATTGGGTATTTTATGCAGATCCCCTTACTTTCTGTGCTACATAATTTGCATGGTATTTTTTTGTATATCACCTGACACTCTACTAGAAATCCTTGAAGTTCTCACTTATCAATGCAGAAACTTCTGTAGAGTTTGAGGAACGTCCCCTTTTGTAAGAGACAAATATACACATGCAAAGCTTTGCCAGGGCATCCTCTGTGAATCTAAGTAAAGTAACTCATGTAGAGTTTGGCATTTTTCTGAGCTAAAGTCAGACTTATACACAGAAAAAGCTTTCTGAATTGTGTCATTAACTGTACAATGTCTGGTTGCAGATAGTCAATATAGCCGATATTGTCCTTCTCAGGTCCAAAGGCCTGCATGCACAGCTTTATAAAAAAAGACAGTAGCAAACACAGTATTATCAATATACAGTGATGATGGAGGCAACCCCAGGACATACAATATTTAGAAAATCCCAACAACTATACAAAGGCATATTTAATGTTTCACAATCGGAACTGTTTCGTTGGGGCCTACACATGTTTTCTTTTACAACAAAAGACAAGGAGGTGCCTGAATTAACAAAACAGTTTAGACATGTTTATTAGTATATAATTTTTTCTAAAATAGATAATCTGTACCTGAGGCAAAAATGCAAAAGGTAAGAAATTAGTGAAAAGTTGGGAGAATGGATTTGTGTAACATCAAAATTGCTAAATGAGTAAAATGTGCAAGGGTGCAGAACATAAAGTAATTTCCTGTCTTTTTTTAAGAACCTTGAAGTTGTAGAGGCCCCTTCACAAAAACAAAGTTGGTGTGTATGTGTTCCCTTCCTATCAGTACGCTGGGTACTTTTTCTGAGATGGGAATCTGGGCTTTGAAAGCCTCCTTAGCTTTGTAGGATATCTTAGTGGAGCAGTCAAAGCCACGTTTATGGAAGCTGACATGGAGGTTGATATTAGATATAGTATAACACAGTCCTCAAAGTCAAACTAAGGATGGAATGTCCAACCATGCAGGGTTAAGAAAACAAAACAGGGAGATCATGATACAGTGTGAGAGGTTGCATATAGGAAAAAAAAGTTTCCAAGGGCCAGGGTCTGCTCAACTTTTACTGGAAGAGAAGCATGAAAGAAATGGTCTGTAGGGTCTGAGAAGAGTCAAGAGAGTGCAGTGCAGGTGACAGCTAATGTAGATATAAAGGGAAGATAAGTCATTGTTTGTTCTATCAAAGGCACCAGATTAGTTGAGAAGATTGGGGATAGATGGTAGGCCTTTTTAGGTTTCGCCTCGTCGAAAGCTGCGCACCGCGCAGCTTTTCGGCGCAGGCGAAATCTAATGTTAGAACAGTGTGACCTTCGTTCCGCCTCTCTCTTCCATTGGCTAGCTCCATAAATGGAGGCTAGCCATTGGAAGAGAGAACTGTCCATCATTTCCTGAGGCGATTGGTGGGCGTTCCACCGAATCTTTCCCTCTCCGCAACGTCATGAAGACGTGGCCACTGTGGGCGTGTACTTTTTAATTTTTTTTACACTGATGTTTGTGTTCATTGTTCGTCTTGTCCCTGTCCCGCTGGCTGTTTCCTTACCGCCCTCCCGCTGTCCGTGTGCCTGCCCGCCCCCCCCTCCCGCTGTCCGTGTGCCCGTTAACCTGCCCCCCCTCCCGCTGTCCGTGTGCCCGTTAACCCACCCCCCCTCCCGCTGTCCGTGTGCCCGTTAACCCACCCCCCCTCCTGCTGTCCATGTGCCCGTTAACCCGCCCCCACTGTCCGTGAGCCCGTTCACCCGCCCCCCTCCCGCTGTCCGTAAGCCCATTACCCCGCCCCCCCTCCCGCTGTCCGTGTGCCCGCCCCTCCTCTCGCTGTCCGTGTGATATTTTAGTAAACGGTTTCTAGGAGACGATATTCATGTCAGTTGATATTCTGACAATGTATTCTAGTGCTACCATGCCTGTGTGTCAAAGCACTAACTTTTAGGCGCATGCTTGGTTGTGCTCTGTTTATGCCGGAATCTTGCTCCCACTGTCTGTGTGCCCGCCCCCTCCCGCTGTCTGTGTGCCCGCCCCCCCCCTTCCGCTGTCTGTGTGTCCGCCCCCCTCCCGCTGTCTGTGTGCCTGTTAACCCACCCCCCTCCCGCTGTCCGTGTGCCCGTCCCCCCTCCCGCTGTCTGTGTGGGCCATCTGTGCAATGTTGCGTTAATGTGCAATAGTTGTCTCCACCTTTAACTTTAGGATGTTCTGAAAGTGGCGAGTGTGGGAGATGTGAGTTTCTAGAAACACACAATAGCCATCCATGAGGACCATGTGGGATCTGTTGGCATATGTTAAGGGCTCGGTCTAATGAATTCCCTTGTTTGTTTGTGTGGTGATGGAGAACGATATTGTCAGCGCAGTGGTAACTATTGGAATATCTGTGCTTTGTTGAGAGCGCACAAAGTACTCTCTCAGTTGCACTGTTGGAATTTAAAAGGACAGCGAGAAAGATCTCTTGCCTGTTTTTTAGGCAACGGATATAAGGAACTCCACCATTCATTGAGTGCAAGGGCTTAATGTACAGCTTACTCTTTTTGCTATCAGCCTTATCAGTTGATTTGTTTTTTTTTACTGTGGTCCAAGACTTCAGCCTCATGGGATTTCATCCAATAAAATCTTGCAGAAGTTCGGAGGAGAAGCCCATGCATGCAGTTTCTCCTTAAAAAGAAGCAGCTTTTAGCACAAGCTCGGAACAGCTGCAGCATCCCTCCCCCACTGAGTTGAAAATACAACTGGAGCCAGCCCATGGAACAAGTTGAGCATGGCAGTCCTTTGTGGTACAGGCGTTTGCTCACCGCCTGACTGCATCAGACAGCGGGCCTCGAGTAAGCTTTCTCGGGAACACTCACCAGAAGAATTGCATCTTGCTTCACATAGCCCGCATTCTTAATCACGATAATCATTATGCACAAATTAATTTTCTTTGAAATGGAGTGCAGGCTTTTGAGCAGGGAAACTGCACGTGAAGTGTCCCAATCACTGCATCAAACCACTGTTCGGTTGCACTAATTGATTACAGCGCTGCCCAAAAAAAAATTAAAACACACAAAACAACGGTAACATTTTCAACATAAGATGACAAGATGGCTGCCTTGCTGCCATCAAAGTTCCAGGTGTCCTCCGTGCATTCCTTTAAGTGCGTTGAATGACGCACACGACTCCCACTGTAGTGACGCGCTATGACGGTGTGCACAAACCGCCACTGACAGGGCACCCTCTCAGAACGCTGAGGCGGCGATTATTCACGCACGGGCCCTGCGCTTAATGTCAGTCATCATTTTCCTACTGCCACTGCTCCTGCTCCCTTTGCCGTCACTCCCAGAGCAAGGTGAGACTTTTCATTAAAAATTGGTCAAAAGGCCGGGGGGGATCTCTGCAAGCGGCCTACAATATAGCACTGCAGTAGTCTAACCTTAAAATAAACGTGCACAACTGAATTCCATGTAGTGAATTTATGTATCTCATGCAGTGTAGCAAGTTCTCAGTGCTAAGCGTTTCAGCTGTCAATGTCTGAAATGTCATTATTTTTAGCTTCCTGTAATTTTGCCATTTAATATGAGGTTACAGGAGGGAGCACTAGCTTCTTGGAGTTTCTTGTTGCTCAAATGGCTGTAATTTCTGATATTTTGAAGTTTCCCTCGTCCTCATTGCATGATTTTTGTTCGTGAGAAAGTGTCACTCGTAGTCGCTGAAATGTCACTCATAAATATGCTGAAATTATGAAAATGTCACACATGGCAATCTGAAACCTTGGCAGCTATGCGTCCCCCCCTTCCGCTGTCTGTGTCATTATTTTTAGCTTCCTGTAATTTTGCCATTTAATATGAGTTACAGGAGGGAGCACTAGCTTCTTGGAGTTTCTTGTTGCTCAAATGGCTGTAATTTCTGATATTTTGAAGTTTCCCTCGTCTTCGTTGCGTGATTTTTGTTCGTGAGTAATTGCATTCTGCTGAGCTCGTCCGTAGGGTACAATAGGTCTCACATTTGCGAGAGATTAAGCTAATGGCAGTGTAAATGACAATGCCATTTATTTATCTGTTTTCAAAACCAACACATAAATACAAATGTTGTCATTTAAAATGCCAATAGCTCAAACTTTTCCAAAGGCGAAACCATTGCATTGTAAATGCTTGTTTTAAGCAGTGATGACAAAAGTAGACCCAGATTTGCTATTTTATTTTTTTACACAATGCAATGCAGTGACCACGGCGGGACTGTGAACAGCAACCAGCCCTGGCAGGTTGCTGCTCGACCACACCTCGACCACACCCAGGAGCGGGTGCTAGGGACAAGCACCGTTCCCGCTTTTGTTACAGGGAGGTGATATTGCAGTACTATTGCAAAACTGCCCCCCAGTAACAAAACCAGCTCCTACGGGTAAAATAAACAGCCTTCGGCTCACCGGGAAAACGCCCGGTGACTGCTACGGCAAATCCGGCCATGGCAGTAACCAAATTTGCTGTGCTGAGTTAATCAAGAGGGAGAAAAATGTAAAAATGTCCAGAACTATATTGTTCAGCGCTGGCCCAAAAACTGCCTTTTATGATACACAACCTAGCAACATGGTGCTGTTGTGAGTGTACACTGCCTGGCATACGATTTGTACTGAAGGCATACCCTCCCAGTACAAATTTGCATACTTCCAGAAACTCAGAAGGAACCATTGTGTTGGATGTGTGCTGTGCCCTGCTGTACTCATGTAGTACGTTGTGTTTTAATGAGACATGAACACATTTCCCCATGTAGTACACAAAGCCCAGTCTGGCTATCTTTGTAGATCAGGGTTTGCATTAATACCTATAGTTATTCGTACTGATATGCCAGAGTAATACTGTCTTGAGACAAAGCGATGCAAAGCAGTTCAATTCGTTTTTGCACCGAGAAAGGGCACCTTTCAAATAAAAATCACCTTTTGTGCTGGATAATTAAGACCATGCAAGCCCTTGTGTCACTTTGCATCGTTTGAGCCAGCGGAAAGCCTTATAAAATCTAGGCCTGAGGGATGTTTGTGATCCTAACTAAGGCTGGTCTTTCAAGAGTTTGGGAAAAGAGGCAAAGCAGATGAATAATTCTAACGTGAAACGTGGAGTGGAGACCGCATTTTAGGTCGAGCATGGGCAGCGCATGCGCTACTCTGTGAGGCATGCTGTACTCTGGTATGGCCTTGAAGTTCCGCCCACTCTCCTCCCATCTTTTCGATTGGCTCCTGTTGCTGTCCTTTCTAAATGGTTGCTTCTGATTCCTTAATAGGCTTGTTAGTTCCTTCTTACTAACTCCTTGTCTGCATTTGTAATCTCCCATGAGGACTGGACTTTTTACTTGTGTAGTTACACTTTATGTTTATTTAGTCCGTGAGCACTATTTTCTTTAATTACTTTGTCCTATTGCAGACACGACTTTCCTGCAACGGCTGTTAAGACATGCCCGAGGCAGCCGCTTAATTCTTTTGTTATTCGCAGCTGCCAAAATTAACACAAATTCACCAATGGCCCTTGTAGCCCATCATCTCCGTCCCACCCCCCCCAGATGCCGCTCTTTAGGTTTCAGCACGGTGCCTGCATTAAGATTAACAACATGGTCGCCTGCTTTCACATTAACACAGGTTCTTGCTTTCTTTGCCACCAATACAAATGAAAATGTAGTGCACGCACATTCACATTTCCACTGTCCAGCGCTACAGCAGGGACACAAGTTAAATGGATTGCAACACCCGGTTGTGTTGCAAAATCATTCCAGTCTTAATAGGTCTTGCATTTGCGAGAATTTAAGCTATTGCCATTGTAAATAACAATGCCTTTAATTTATCGGTTTAAAAAAACCAACACTTAAATAAAAGTCGTTATCATTTACAAATCCAATAGCTAAAACCCTCGCAAATGCAAGACCTTTTGCAATGCAAATGCTTGTTGAGAATGGCTATGTTTTGTGTGGTTATGAAGTAGAGAGGATGGATACCAGTGATTAGTGACCGCTTGAGTAAGTGTAATTTGAATAGATGGAAAAGTAAAAGTTGTTGGCAGAATAGTGTGTGAAGGCAAGAATGTCTGGAGAGGTGGCTAAGGATTAAGAAAATGAGAACTGTGATGGGGGAGTAATATTAAAGGGGAGAAGGAGAATGATCCAATGTTTGAATCATTATTGAGAGGAACTTTACAGAATCTACTTGAAAAGCAGCAATTATGATATTAAAGTTTACCACTGGTAATCCCAGCAAAACTAAACTGTACCAATAGAGCAGTGCACGATAAAATATTGTCTAAATATATAAAATAAAGAGTGGAAACAACGCGCAAGGAAATCTGAGCATAAGGACAATTTCTTTGGATGATATCAAGGGTGGAGAGAGGGGGCATATTTAGGTTTACTTTACATCCTCAAGATCTGTCCCTGAGATGCAGGGGTTTTCATCTGATCTCTGAACAGAGGCATTTTTTTCAGGATGACCAAGTTGTGCTTACTTTTCTTTTGCAAATTTACTAAAATGTTGCTTTAGTTTTCCTTTTTGTGCGACTGTCAAAGTGGGAGAAAGCCCAGATTTACAAAGGTTTTGCTTTGGTTTTGCGTTACTTTTTTAATGCAGACCTGACGCAAAACCCTGTTGGAGATTTACTAACCAATGCAAATGGCAAATTGCACAATGCGGTCAATGTGCTGTCATTACTTTGCGTCAGGGAGGCGTTCCTTGGGTGGTGCCTATGGATTTTGATGCAAATCCATATCTATAAACACTTGAGACATGAATTTACACCGAAATCCCATGCCTCCGTGTAACAAGGAGAAATATCTTTATTGCTCCTCTGTTTTTTGTCCATCTTTGCATGTGTGCTGCATTTTGCAACACACCACATATTGGATTTAGCTTTCAAGCATATTTTGTACAGGAAGGTGCCCCATCCTGTACAAAAACTATGCAGACCACAAAGCGGACACCCTTGCACTATGTGCAGCGGTGCCAGGCAGAGAGACCAGAACTGTGCCATTTCTGTGTAGATAAGGCCTAGTTCTCTGTCCAATTCACGCAGTGCAGCAATTTTGATTGGTGCTCTGCGTTGTGTGAACACTTAGTAAATCTGGACCTTTATTTTTTGCGCATTCCAGGAAAGTCGACGTATGCCACCGATCATCACCGAAACATATGGCACTCTTCCATGGGCACAGCATGATGGCACTCTCCATGGTCACACCATAGAGTGCAGAACAGTTTATGGTTCCCGGTTATGAAAACCTTAAAGGACATCCAGAGGGCAGGAACTAGAGCAGTAGGTCCATACATCCATACAGTCAAGAACGGTATAGAAGTTACTGCACTGCAACAATAGAATTTATTTTCATTATTTATTTATATATTTACCAAGCAGTAATGATGGCTCAACAGTTAATGGATGAAGGTCTACACGGCATCAATCACATGAGCCCATTGCAGATTTGCACTTTAGTGCTGTCGAGGCGCACTGGGCACTTCTGTGTCTTTGCAAAGGCGTTTCTTGTGAAATATGCCCTATTTATAGATCCCTGAAACAGCGGCCCCTTCTTAGCTCACAGAGCTGTATTCTTTCAGTGCAGTAAATTAACTGCTCAGCAGTCCCTTTTCCAGACCTACTCGGCATTCCCTGTAATCCCTTTTCTAGATTCTGGAACGCTTCTAAAATCTCATTTTCAGCATTTTACCTGTGAGCAAAAAAAGGTTCTTCTGAAAAGTATCTTGGTAATTTTAAGGGTTGTATAAATCTTGTAATTTCTTGGGCGAAGTTTCAAAAGAAGACAACATTCACAACGTTGCACATTTTGTCACTTTTGCAAAACGTAGGTTGTGGATGGAAATTTCTGCAGAAATTTTTTTTTCTGCTGGAATTTCTCCTCAAAATATGGGTTATGAAAAAATATTTGCCCGTGAAACCTAAATTTATGAAAATATTTTCAAACTGTTCACATTGTAAAATTGTACAACCTTTGTAAAATGAGCAAAACTTGCAGAGTTTTGATAACATTTTATTAAATATATGCAGAGAAAACTATTTTCACACCATTAACTGCTCGCTTGGGTACTTTAGCTACCCAGATATGTGGCACTGCAGAAAACTGGGTTTGCCAAATACCAAGATTGCCCGGTCTTCATTTAACCTCATTTGTTTGTTTCTTCCAAACAACACTACAATTCCTGTAACTTTTTCGGACTCTTGTAGGTTCTGTTTTAACTCTGCTTTCTCCCTTTTGTGCTGTTTCCTATCTGTCTCTGCTGCTTTCTTCTCCTTTTTCTGCCTTTCCTCTCCTTTTTCTGCCTTTCCTCTCTCTCCCTCCCGCTCTGGGTCAAAGTCTGATGATGAAAATTAAATCATGTTCTTTAAACATGAGTGCTAGTGCCAACCACCTGGAATTAATGAAACAAATTAAGCAGAAATACAAGGTATGCGAACATTACTGATCGATGTTCATCAGCACGACCATTATGCGATACTTAAAATGGCCGCAATCTTATTGTTATTGTCATACCATAATATTAAAAACACATCAGCGCAATGGCAGAGTACAAGTAAATACAAATGAAAAAAAAAATCTGTATTTGTAAAGCGTAAACTACTCACCCTTACGGGTCTCAAGGAGCTGGGGGCTGTTGTGGAAATTAAGTGAGCTATTGCCCAGAGTCACTTGGTGCTGAGCTGCCGCTGAAGCCGGGTATCGAACCGTGAACCCTGTGCTCTGAAGTCAGCTGCCCTGGCCGCTGCACCACACCTCTCCACAATGTGCACAAATACTGTAAGAGCACACAGTTCACTTTAAACAATAATATCTATGTGCAGCTATCAAACTTGAAAAATTACAACCCTACCCAAATTCTACCACACTGTGCTAAATACCATGTCACTCTACTTGTTATTTAATAGATGGACCAGTCTGCCCACCGATGCGGACATTCAACATCTCAGCCTTTCTCAACACATGATATTGCTGAATAAATATTTAGTGGGGTGTGGTATTTACTAGGAGGAGTAAATGACTCACATTTGCCTTTACTATTGGAAAATGAGAAAATACTTGCAGAATTTGGTGCGTTCTGTCCCAATTCCCCCCTGTATTAGAGTATACACGTTTTTCTCCCATAAATGTTGGCGATACTGTGAGGATACAATAATTACTGCAGAACTTGGAATTCCAGTCCCTGTGCAAGCAGAGTTTACCACTGCACTCATAATGAGGGCATCTGTCTTACCCACAGAGGAACACTGGCTAGCTTGAGAAAGAAACACATACCTCTGATTTAAAGTGCAACAGGAGCAGGACACAAGTCCTAAACAAGCATTGGCATAGCCAATAGGTCTCGCCTTTGGGACCTTATAAGTGCTTAGCCATGCAACACTTGATGTTGTTGCACCTAGCATATTGTGTTGGAAAAATAAACACTTATAAGGTCCCAAAGGCGAGACCTATTTGCTATGCCAATGCTTGTTCCTGATGTCAAGGAAACTGCAGGTAGCCTAGTTGTAATGGTCTTCCGTGGTGGGAGAGGGGTGGGGGGGGTGCGGGTGGGTAAGGCATTAGGGACCCAGCGGGTCAAGGGCAGTCTGTAACAATTACAAGACAATGTTGTGTAAGTTGTCTCCTTTGCCTCCTTTTAGGACATCCCAAATTCAGATTTTAAGATTTTGGGTTTTGGGTCGTAGTCCTGCTCTTCTCTGAGCTGCTGGTATAAAAAAATCCCAGTTACGCTAGACTCTTATTTATGGTGCTGTGCGCGTTCAGTCTTCCTCACTCCATTCTCTAGGACTATGACTCTGCCTTGAAGATCATTTAATTGTTTGTGTATCTATTGTTTTGATTTTTTTTATCTTCAACAAATACCCTGGAGATCTATAGGTGATACATGGAGGTAGAACAGTAGAAGAGGGATAAGTTGGAGTGAGAAAAGGAGAATTTGGGGGCAGTTTCTGAACAGTAGATGAAAAGGTATAGACTTCAATTCAATAGGTAGAGAAGTCCATATTTTTGGGTTAAGTCCAGAGAAAGTACCGCCGCCTTGAAAAACCTATTGTAATGGAAAATCATAAGATGATTTGCTGAGGGAGAGCATAAGGAGCATGAAGGCTTATATTTAGCTAACTTGGATGTAAGGAAGCATTGAGCAGAGCCTTGTAAGCATTTATTTTCAAGGGTAGGTTTTAAAAAGGATTCTGTGGAGTTGACTGTATGGAAATTAGAATGTGGAGGGAGGATTCCAGGGAGGAGAAGGAGGCTGAACTCTGTGTTGGTGAATCAACTGTATGTTGCTGGGATGCCGTGAAGTACTGAATAAAAGAAAGCAGAAACCGAAATCAGTGTTTTCTTTACATGGCGGCAAGTTGGTCTGGCAGGGGACAGACAACCGGCATTCCCACCCCTGGATATTGTAACGTGAATGAAAATTAAGCCGAACTGTAAAGAGAATATCTACTGAAGATTTTAATTGACTGGAACCTCTGACAGTGAGTTCCTGGTGTTGGTGATGGATATTCCCACGTTATCCTATCACAGGTACCGATATTTATTTAATAAGTAGCTTGAGCACATAGTAGGCCACGAGCTACTCATCCTGATTGTGGAAGTGTAAAGGAGTTTGTACGGCCGTGCACGAGGGAAGTCGCCCAAAGGAGCTTGCTATGCTGTGCGAGAGGGAGGAAAGCCTGTTAGCAGTGACGTTGCCCTGCTAAGAGTGGCTCACGGAAAACCGCTCCCAAAGCATTGAAGGGCTTGCGATGCAGTTATGTTACCCTGCTAAGAACCATTTCCTGTGTATGTGCTCAGGGAGCACTCTTTGGTTTTGAGGCACTGAGAAACTGACATCAATACGGAAGGGCTCACTGAGCACTCTTGCGGTTTGAGGTAATGAGAAACTGACATCGGCCTTGTACAGTTGTGACAGCGTCTAACTTTTCTACAAACAACAATACAGTAAACGCCTGCACAATTCAATGAATACAGTTCTAATACATCTTACCTGGGAGAGCCCACATCTGTCGTCTTGATCCTCCGTTGCATCTTGGGAGTCTGAAGAAAAAACAAGCCCGCGAGTAGTGCGCGCGCGCCACAGCGAGCGATCTGTTTTCAATTATTGCGCCCGTGTCTGGGAACGATAATGGAAAACAGATGTGACCTGTGCGGGTAACTGCAAGCAATAGGCCGTGGGTGGAGCAAAGGTGGGAAATGCACCCACCTTTGCCCAATAGCTTGCTGTCTTTATTTGAAAGACGCATGCAAAGCCCATTAGCCTGTGAGGGAAAAAAAACACACGCCCAAGCGTGTAGTGAGCTTGGGAAGCTTTCTGAAGCACCCTACTAAAAGTCGAGCATGCAGCGCATGCGCGCTGCTCTAGGCTCGACCTAAAAAAGAAGTAGGGGGATTAACCAGATTAGGCAGTATGCAAGGGAAATCATGATGCGTGCCATCACATTACACGATGTCACGACACACGGCATTGCACGTGACATCACAGGAAGTGGCCTTACTGCAATTGACATCACGAGAAGTGACATCAGATATTAAGACCTCAAACATATGTTTATCAGGTATATCAGGAGTACATCTAAGTGCATTATGAGATATAACAAATTTGATTTGGCATTGGGGTTGTGCCAAAAAAGTGGAGTAATCCAGACACAAAATCTAGGCCTCAACTAATACATTTATTTTTCAAACACTGCCAGAAAGAAATTGGCAACAAAGAGATGCATGGTGGTAGATCTGCTATGCTTAATTGGTTGCAAAGTCTACATTTAAAAAAAATGTGATTGGGTTAAGGCATCTGCTGTGAAGGTGCCCAGTAAATCTCAGGGAAATAGTATTAATGGTGAGATAACTCTGGTGGTTAATTCACCTGCTGGAGAGATCTGTGTTTTGTAAAGTCCCAGATCTGAATCAAATTAGGAGAGAAGGTAAATGTGTCTCCTGCAAAGCACATCATCAATCACGCAGATGACAGATTTTTATTTTATGTAGGTGGTAAAGTGGGTTACTGCTTTTAACACAGAGAGCATTATGTTACCTACAGTTCATAAATTGTACTCCTTCTAAAAGACTACAGTGAGGTATGAAGGACATGTGACTCCATCACCTCGTAACCCTCACTGTCTCATGTAACTCATCTTGAACATTGATTTACACATGTACATGATTTATTGTCAAAGTATAATGTGTATGTTACGTAAAGAGCTCTGACACCCTGCATTGGGTTGCGTACTGCTAAAATAGAAATAAAATTGTGCTATTGAAATTTTTATTTGTATAAATACTGGGACAGACCAACACAACTGACATTCCTACAGCGCATGCATCCATTATATACAGGGACTGTACAAAGGCAAAAGCTGCGTCTCTTAGGTACTTGTGAAGGGATAACAAGCTGTGTGCCTCTGTTTCCCTTCCATGGCATTTACGGTTCAGTGTAAGGTACCAGGCCGCCTCCAGTCAGGATACTCAAACAAAAAGGAGGCCTGATGGCCCCTAACTTTGGCCCAGCTTTAGGTGACAAAAAGCTCCCTCCTGCCTGCAGGTTGTTGCTGGGAAATGAAAGCAGACAACAACTGGTGCTGCTGAACGTGTCCTGGTGTCTGAAAATTACACCGGGACAAGTCAGCATATTTCTGTGGGCCCCAAAATGTGGCTGGGGGAACGACATCCACCCTGTGAAAAGAGTGGGTGAACGCCGTGTACCTGCGTGTACCCCGACTTGTGTCCTGAACAGGAGCGCATGTCCGCAGGAAGTATGCTACTCCAAGGACTCATGGTGTAGTTGCCATGTCGACAGATTATGCGATGTGGTTAATTTAATGATTGGGCATGCAAATACCCCAGAGATTACAGCCTTTGAGCATTCGTTACTGCATTGATAAAGAAGCATGTTGTTTTAGGATTGCTTCAAAAACCTGTCTGAAACCGACCAAAAAAGCTTAAGAAGACAGATCCTAGGGCTAGGGATGTGGACCTATATGTGAAACGTCATCCTATCCCGCAGTATATCCATGAATGTGGACAGCAGAGAGACTAAGGACAGGTTGGAGCAATGTAGTTCTCACCGAGGAATCTGAGAAGAAAAAAATACATTTTTACAACAAAAAACGGGGGTAGATGGGGTAATGAACTGTGATTCACGCACCTCACTTTTAACACAATTATCGTTTCAGTTGGTAACTACTGCAGCAAATGAAATGAGATGGAATCATATTTCTGAATAAATGAACAGTTGTGGAATCAGTATTTTGCACAAGTTGTAATATACTAATTTACACTAATTCAGGAGGGAGCTAACAATCACTGGTGCGGATGACATTTTCCTTTTAACGCTGAAGCAGGCAAAGGTTTCCGCAACACATGGTGATGAAAATAGGAAAGTCAGTAACAACGTTTACCTAAGGCAAATGGAACAGCTCTGAGCTAAGTCCAAAGTCTTGATTCTGAACCTGAAGCCACCAGTAAAGAAAAAGATCCCAGCTTTTTGAGCCAAAATTGACATAATCCGAGATTATCACTACTGCCCTTCACCATTGTCTACAATATCCAGTAATTTAGTATCAGCCAGTTGCTGTCCATCAATTCTTGTATGACAAGTAGGCAGTTCATAAAACATGCAGCCGACTCACCTAAATCAACCCTCAATGTGAGTGTGTTGTCCGGGAAAATATATATATACTGCACCAGAAACTTTGCTCCGTACTGAGGAGTGTGCCCGGTACTGGGAATAACAAGAGTACAGTATAGCCAAGCTTTTGGCCATCTTGTAGTTCAAATTCGAGATTACCAATGTTTTCAACGTTGAGCTAGCATAGCTAACTTCAGACTTAGCTCGGTTTTCAAATTTGACTGGGTTTACTTTTGTGACTCATTTGAACCCAAATGTGCATGCTTAAGATGTTTACCACATCATAAAAAATTGTGTGAGCTATTATTTTTGTAAAATATTTGCTTGAGGAATCACTTTCTAAATATGTTTTAGCTGTGTTTTTCTCACCCATACCGACTTTGAATGGCATATTTCCAATTATTTAAAAACTTTATAAAGTACATGAAGATTGCAGCATTTCAAAGAAAAATGCTTCACTGAGTTATAGTGAAGAACACCTTTAAAACTTTTCAAACAAATTCGTTTTCGCAGATTAGACTGCAAGGTTACTTCATCAAAGTCCCGATTTGCGAGTCCTTAATAGCGATTATTAAGGAATCGCTATTAAGGACTTGCAAATCGGGATTCATGTAGGAATCGCTAAATAAATTGCGATTCCTACACATTCCTTATTTGCGATTAGCAAATTGCTAATCGCAAATAAGGATGCGATTTCAAGGGTGCAGGGGTGTCCAAAGGACACCCTGTAGCACCCCTGAAATGTAATCTACATTGGTGTTGCGTACACACATGTCCAAAGGACATGTGTGTGTGTAACATGCAACTTAGAAAAATGCATTTAAATGCATGTTTCTAAATATTTGCTATTTACCACGAGGTTTGTCTTCGTGGTAAATAGCGCTCCTAAATTGCGAATTCGCAATTTTTAAATGTTTCATGAATAGCATTTAAGGAATCTCTATTAGAGATTCCTTAAATGCTAATCCTCGCAAATTTGCGAATTCTGTATTAGCGATTTTTGCATTTGGGATGATGAATCCCAAATGCAAAAATTGCACTCTCAAAGGGCCAGATTCTCAGAATCTGGCTCTTTGGCGAGCGCATTTCGCTTGATGAATCTGGCTGTAAGTGTTATATTTTGTGTATGTCTACTCCGAAGTTCCCACTGCCTTGCACTAGACCAAATCAACATTCACTGAGAGCCACATGAACTATTCAGTGTTGTATTTTAATCCATAGCCTAGGGCTGATGCGATTGTTAAAAGCTCAGAACCTGAATTATAGGCACGATCCGCATGCAAAGCCTATAATCGAAGCGAGGGCCTTGATCCCCTTAGCTGCTGAGGCTTCTCCTGCTGAAGCCCTTTTCCTTTTTTGTTTGGGGCAAGTCGCGCTGAAGCCTTAATAGCTATTTTTCCACAGAAGGTATCCAGGCCAAATTTACATCCTTATTCCCCAAATGTTGGGGATTCTCAAGGTACCCACTTTTTGGAAAAATGGGAAAAAGTGCTGTGCAAGAAAGCATATTTCTTTAATTAAAAATGATATAAACAAAAGATTTGCTGTGCTAAAATCATGATCTTCCGAGTTTTGAGGAACAAACATCTTGTTATGTTATTCAGCCTTTATGCACCCCATGTAATTGCTGCTTTGCTACCTTAACTACCACCGGACTATTCTGATCCACTTATCCTTCTGTCTTCTGTACTCTTCTGTTTTATTTGTCACTGCCCATTTTGCATTTTTCTATGTACACCACAAGCACCTTATGTAATCGCCATTGTACTAACTCTGTAAAGCGCTCTCATACCCTTGGCTCACGTTTGCACTATCCAAAACTCAATAAATAAAATAGATTAAAAAAATATAGATTACACTTGGTTTTCCCACAGATATTAATTGTTGAAATAAAAAATGAGGAAAATATGTAGAAAATGGCTGATTTACATAAGTAATGTATCGTTGCATCTGCCAAACCTTTATGATTCTAGGGATACTAGTTGTCAAAAGTATGCGATACCCAGAGCTAAAAACTGAACAGCAGATTAAAATTATATTCCTAATGCTTCTGAGCTGCAGCAATTCATATGGTAAATTCTATTGGATGACGGAAACCAATGACACTGAGTTTAGGAATGTGTGGTTATTTGTACAACTCGGAATTTGGTGTACCCATACTCTCATGTGATTCAGAGGGCATTTTGCAAAACGTATACATTCTTGATCACTGGTTTACATTTAAAAAACAAAAATAGAGAAAAATCCAGTTGATAATAATTTCTTTTTTTGTGGAGTTTTATATAGCGCAAACTAGACCCGAAGGTATCAAAGCGCTTTACATGGGCATCAGTTGCATTACAGACAGACACATTAATTTTGTTAGGCGCCGGGAGATTAAGTGATTTGCCCAGAATCACAGTAGCATGTCCCTGCCGAGACTCAAACCGGGATCCCCAGCTTTAAAGTCTAGCGCTCTAGCCACTGCGCCACATGTTCTAATGTTCTGTACAACTACAAGAACATGGGTTTGCTTACATTGAACCGCACATCTCAATGTTATGCCAGTTATAAAGAGACAATTTGTTTGGTCAATCAGCATCTATGGCCGGGGTGCTCTAAAGGTGTGTAACACCTACCCACCAAAGTGTCAATCAGTCCTAGGAATCAAGCCTATGTCATACAAGCAAATTCAGAACACCTGAGCACACCAAATTCATTATTTCCAAAAAGAACAAATGTGTAAATATTTCTCCAAACAATCCAGTGGAAACACCACGTCTTACATATTATAGATCCTCAATGTCATAGATAAAGAAGGAGAAAGGGAAAGAAAATCAAATGGTCCAATCAGATCTTCTTATGTTGAGGTCTGTATTTAATATTCACTATTCACAAGAAGCACCACAGCAGCCGACGCGCGTTTCGCCCACAGGGCTTTCTCAAGGCTCATTTGTAGTAACTTCGGGGCCTGTAATTGTAAGTTTGTTTTCCTTCGTATATTGCGTTTCACTTGCGGATGGATGGTGACTCAGTTATTTGCAAGCACACTTGCAATTTAAGAGAGAGATCATGTTTTAGATGCCATTCATCATCAAAGTAGTTTAGGCCCCAATATATCGGCAAAGGGTTTTGTTGAATATTAACCATCCAGTCCTAATGTCCAAATATCATCATTGATGTTGAAATATATATGATAGGATCGTGATAAATCCCAACGTCTTCTGTTGTGAAAAGTGGTGCCAGTAATGTAAACTGGTGTTTTTCGTGCTGGAACTCTAATGTTCTGTGTTCCCATAGTTTTTCCAATAAAAATGATATCTCCTTGTGTGGCAGGCCCTGTCGTCTTCAACAAAAACAGTCCCCAAAACACAATGTGAAGACATCAAACTTTTTGCTCTGCAAATTAACCCGTTTGTCGATATGGGTGTCTATGGTATTTGGGCCGTGGCTAGGCCTCTCCGTAGGGAAATCTTCTGAACCTAGGCATTTCTGAAATCTAGACCCCCAGGAAAGTCCACAGTAGCATGGCCGGCGCTGATCCCACAATGTTTTCTTACCCAGAATACCCTGCAAGCCTTAAACTTTAGCTAAAATCATGCATATTCCTCACATTTCCATGAGGAAAAGTTCCAGATCTGCAGGGAGTAATAAACTTCCTAGCACTCAGTGATTCCATATTTCTCTTAATAAAAACGGTGGTGCTTGCAAGGCATTCTGTGTATCAAAATGTCATATTGGAGCAGAAGGTCTGTAGCAGCTATTATTGCCCCTGGGCCACCCCATTTGTCTTCAGTGGAGCTCTTAATATTGCAATGTTATCTTTTAGAAATATATGCCCAAAGTGAGGCCAACCACTCCTCAGTCGACTGTCAATTGAACTCTGTGCAGGTAGCTTTTAAATAAAGAACCCCTCTTCCACATATTCGGGTATGGGCAGAAGAAGCTGCTTTACAGGTCTTCCTTTCAATTCCCAAATTGTTTAGTTCTGTATGACGCCTATTGTGAGATTAAGAAATGTGAATTTAATTCGTGTTATAGGCTGCCCGTGAACCACCACCACCTCTTCTCTCTTTCCCTCAACAGCTTTGGGTGTACCTAAACGGAAGTGCTTTGGTTTTCTGCTTCCTTTTGCTTGGTAAGCTGTTCTGGTATGTCTCTATGATGACAGCCTTTGCAGAGCTTAAGGGTGAGAACGTTAAGCGTGAAAACGCTGCCAGCTGGAGTCATGGGACCGGCTACTATTTATAATGTGCATTACAAATGTCGCTCCTTTGTACCAGAATAATGCATGGATTTTCCACGCATCAGTGGCTAAACACACGTACCTTTTATTATTTTTCAGGAATCAAATATCATTTTAAATTTGTTTTTCGTGTTTTGTAACTAATGGCACAGTAATTCTCGCATTTAGAGCGATGTTATGTATTTACAGTGGTTGGTGAGAGATTCATTTATTGGGTTCAGGGATGGTTGTAGTAAATATTATGATGCCAGTTACTTTTTTGTAAATTAATGTGTTACAAAAAACATTGTAGGTGAACTGTAGGCGTGTGGCATTGTTAGTTAAGATAGTAGGGCACGGTGGACTAGGGTTGCGAGACTCTGGTTTCAAAGTCCTAGTGAGTGGTGCTGGCAAAGCTAGGGAAACTCTTTAACCGCATCGCTGCTGCGGTGATTTTTGTGCTGTGCGGCTTTTTTCTGAAAACCGCGTTACATGACGAGCTCAGCTCGTCATCCGCACACGTCACCCGTGGCTGATGACGAGCTGAGCTCGTCATCAGCATCGAAGGGGTTAAAGCTGTTCCAATTAATTGTATTTGTGTCCTGTACTTAAGTAGGGACATTGTCCCTTTAAAAATATTTAAGTTTTTCTGAAAGAGTTGTTGTTATGCAGGGCTTCAGTGCTTTTTCCTTTTTATAGCATCCCAAAGAAAGTGGTGATTCCCTGATATTCCAGGACACTCCTGGAGCAAATTCAACTCTAAGTAAAAGCCCCAGTGTCCAGTGGTTTCAGCGTGCTGCAGAGTGAACTTGTTCCAGTTCATAGACGAGGGATATCTTCACCTTGTGGCGGGGGGATCTCCTATGGTAGATGTGGCTGCAAATTGACTTGGTGCCTTCAGTCCTAGTTACTTCACTCCAGGCAGCTCTAGCAAAGTTATACATGTAAAAAGGTAAAAATATTGGCTGAACATAATGCCAGGGGCAAGATTATGGTCCCGCGGCCACTGCAGATCAATCGCCCAGGTGTGGGAGAGGTGTGGTGCAGCGGCCACAGCAGTTGACTCCGGAGCACAGGGACCACGATTCAGCAGCTCAGCTCAGCATCATGTGACTCTGAACAGCAGCTCACTTAATTTCCCTGACGACCCCCAGCACCTTGAAACCTTAAGGGGTGATATGTTCGCATTTTACAAGTTTGTATTATTATTATTACTATCCTGCTGTGCTAAAGGGCATTGTGATGATTATCCGGGCCAAAGTAAAATGCCATTCATATGAAAGTGTGGAGGAGGAAGAGCAGTCAAAGTGAAATAACTGTGGGGAATTGTTGTTTACACTTTCTACATTAATTCACTATTGTTCTTTAGACAGCGGGATTTATTGGGCCGGCTGCGAGGAATGAAGTAGTCTTAGCTGAATTGGGCTTTAATGAAGGGATTGGACTGCAAATAAGTGAGATGATTTTACAAGACCATTGTAATAGCTGTTTACAGGGAAATCGTTGTTGAATTTGGAAGCACATATATGTAAGAACTGCTGATTGGGAATTAAGTAGGCACGGATGACCTAATGAAATACGGTGCTCATAACATTTTGGAAACCATTATTTTAGAAGAAAAATAAAAATAAAAACCAGAACCTTTTGCGTGATAGGTAGAAGTTACACAGAAAGAACACTGAACTATAGCCCTGATGACGTCCTACGTTGGACAAAACGCATTGCCTGAATTTATTAGGAACTTCTGTTGATGAACTGCAACAAGCTTGTCAATTAATATTGATGAACTATCATAAACGTTGTGGAAACACTATCCTAAGGTGACGTGTAATAAATTGTGGCTCTGTGGATTCAAGGAAATCTGTCTTTTTGATTGAATAAGTTGGGAACAAACTTGCATTTGCACATACTGATTACTGAATACGGCGTTTCCTTCATTGTGGTATTTTTCATTGGAGGTGGTCCTGCAGTGGTGGGCTACAGAAGGCTGAGCGTGATTGATTGGATTAATAACATTGAATTGATATAGCAATAATCCTGTCCTGTGCACACCAGTTGGAAGCCCTCACCGCTAGGATTATTATTATTGTTCTATAACCAGTCCCAATTACCTCTAAGCCTCTCGTCCTTCTCTCAATCTTTACTGATGAGGTGATTCCCATCTCAAGACAGGAAAAACTTCAGAACTATACTGAAAGTGTAAGCTCCATCCACCGAGATGGGTATAACTAGGCTGGCATTAGCAGCATTTACCCTGTTTTTTTCCTGCCCCTGAGGTCACATAGTTTCAGACCATGGCATAGGAGGAGGTAGTGGACTTGATTGTGGTAGTTCCTTTTTGCAGGTTATAGTTCTTCCTCGTTTTGACTCTGTCCATGGTCCTCTTTTGGAGGTTGCTGTTGCCTTCATATTCCGATTGATGATGGATTCAACCCAGATCTGGGACTGGGGGTCAATGTCTGAACGTTTCAGCACTCCATCCATCATCTCCTTGTGTTTGCCTTCATATCCCCTATGCGCCCTGAGTTTTCTTTGGCTAATGAGTTTGGTCAGTTTGGAGGTCGTAAGTTTGGGGCTGATGGGCTTGGACATTCTTTCCATTTAGTTGCGGGTATCTGGAGGCCGTCTTGGCCTTCTATTTTCAATTGATGCATCAGGCTCTGAGGGCTCTCCTAGTGATGGTGCTCTGTTATGTCCTTTTCAGCTTTGAAGTGTGGCTTTGTGTTAGTGCTTCTGTGCTTTAATTGCAGATTTCAGAATTAATTGAGTGCCACCTCTGCACTTTTTTTCCCAATTGAACTTATAGTGATGATGTAGAGGACATTTTTGTTTATTTCTTTGGGACAATGTTGGATGATGCCACAGACTTATCGGATTTTTCAACATGAGATGTGATTCATAGTACTATATTTGTTAACATTAAGCAATATCTGAGTCTTATTAAGCATGCCTTCTAGCTTAGAACCCCTGAGAGTGTCTGAAACACCAATACCATGAGCAGGTGCCTAGCAACAGAACTCTATGGACTGAAGGACAGCCGATGATATTTCCTTGTCAGCATGGACCAATTCTTGAGTTTCAGGTTAATATCTCAAGTAAATCCGACCACAACACCAACTGTGTTACCTGCCCACTCCTAATGAAATATTTGCAATATGAGAATTACATATACCTTAGAAAATGACAATAGTCCATCAATTACCACTTAACGTTTTTGGCATTGCACGGTTGCTGAAATAAATGAGTGATGGATACCAAAATAACACTACTATGGCACATGCACATTTTGTGGTAGAGCGATTTATGTTAACAAACATATAGTACAAAGAGTGGCATCTAACAGAATATCCATAATTCACTACCTCTATTTGTTGAGATTTTAAGGTGAGTACTATTTAAATATGGGGCCCTTTTACAATCAGGCTTGGGGATGTTGGGAATGCCTTAAATACGTATCTTTAGAATGTATGAGATCATCTCTAAACGTAAACAGAAACTGAAAAATTGCATCCAATATTTAATTTTTTTTAAAGAGGAAGGTCTTGCATTCTTCCTTTTAGACTAGCATTCAGGAGAGCGGCAGTGCTTAGTTTGTAAACAGAAAAAAGTGCCAGGGGCTTCGTCAGGAGGCCACTGCAACATGCACCACACATTGCCCTGCTAGCGCTGCGAATAGCTACCATCACAACTACTAACCATCACCCTTGTACAAGTGCGACTATTCAGGCTTTACCAGGTCCCCCCAGATCGATGACAGTGTCTTGGGTGACTCATAGTTGTAATTTTTATTGTATATTGAATTAATGAACAGCTGCTTTTGTGCTCATCTCTAATGAGAAGTGACAGGCTGCTTTAAGTGGTGACTCGCCACCACCCACGCACTCGCATCCACGGACTACCTCCTCCTTGTGGACCTCAACTTCCACCTCGAGGAACAACAACAACACCAACTCCGCCACCCTGACTGACAACCTCGCCAACCTCGCCAACCTCGGCCTCAGACAACTGGTCACCGCATCCACCCACACTGCCGGCCACACGCTTGATCCCATCTTCACCACGAGCACCCGCGTCTCCTTCGACCACACAACTGAACTCCACTGGACGGATCCCGCTGCATCCACTTCACCTACAAGAAACCCACCACGCACCATCACAGCCAACAGCTTCCCCGCCGCTGCTGGAACAAGGTCACCGAGGACAAGCTTTCTGACACCCTCGACCAGAACCCACCCACCGACCCAGACACCGCCGCCCGCAACTTCAGGCACTGGATCGACGACTGCGCCAACACCCTCGCCCCGCTCAAGAAACCATCCAACAGTCGCACCAGCAAGAAAGCCGCCTGGTTTACCGAAGAACTCCAGATGTCCAAACGTACCTCCCGGAAACAGGAAAAGAAATGGATCCACGAACAAACATCGAACAGATACGCAGCCCAGAAGGACACTACCTGCAGACATCACCACCTCATCAGATCAGCCATGAGATCTTCCTTCAAAGCCCGCCTGGACAACAACGCACACGATAGCAAAGAACTGTACAGCATCCTCAAGGAACTCTCCAACGCCAGCGCCATAACCAACAACATCCCGCCCTCACAAGAAATATGCAACTCTTTGGTCACCTTCTTCCACCGCAAGATCGCTGACATCCATGACAGCTTCAACACCACGACTGCACCGACTACGCCAGACACCACCCATCCGGCAATCACCACCCGCGCCAACCACCTGACTGCCTGGACCAACGTAAATGATGACAAAACACGCAAGACCATGAATGCCATCCACTCAGGATCCCCATCAAATCCCTGCCCACACCACATATTCAACAAAGCCGATGCAATCATCGCACCCCAACTCCGGAAAGTAATCAACTGCTCCTTCAAGACAGCCACTTACCCGGAAGGCTGGAAGTACGCCAAGATCAACGCCCTCCTCAAGAAGCCCAAGGCGGACCCCAATGACCTCAAGAACTTCTGGCCTATCTCCCTACTCCCTTTCCCGGCGAAGGTCATCGAGAAAGTCGTCAACACACAACTGACCCAACACCTCGAAGACCACAACATCCTGGACCCCTCCCAGTCCGGTTTCCGAAGAAACCATAGCACCGAGACAGCCCTCATCGCCGCCACAGACGACATCAGGATGCAACTAGACAACGGTGAGACAACTGCCCTCATCCTCCTGGACCTGTCAGCCGCCTTCGACACGGTCTGCCACCGCACACTAAAGACACGTCTCCAAGAGGCCGGAATACGAAAGAAAGCCCTCGACTGGACCACATCCTTCCTCTCCGGGAGGACATGGAGCGCCGCCTCCCCTCCTTCTGCGCCGAAGCCACCGACATCACCTGCGGCGTACCCTAAGGCTCATCCCTCAGCCCAACGCTGTTCAATGTCTACATGGCCCCCCTCGCCCACATCGCCTGCCAGCACCACCTCAAGTTCAAGTTCAAGTTCAGGGATTTATATAGCGCACTACTAACCCAGAGGGTCTCAAGACGCTTGGGGAAGGGGGGATCAATTTTTGTCAAAAAGCCAGGTTTTGAGTTCTTTTCTGAAGGAGATGTGGTTTTGAGTGAGGCGGAGGTGAGTGGGGAGTGAGTTCCAGGTCTTGGCAGCCAGGAAGGAGAAGGATCTGCCACCCATGGTGGATTTTCGGATGCGCGGGACTGCGGTGAGGGCTTGATTGGACGATCTAAGTTGGCGGGTGGGTGTGTAGAAGGACAGTCGAGTGTTGAGGCATTCGGGTCCTAGTTTGTAGAGGGCCTTGTGAGCGTGGGTGAGAAGACGGAATGTAATTCTCTTGTTGACAGGAAGCCAGTGGAGGTCTTTTAGGTGTCCGGTGATGTGATCTTGGCGAGGGATGTCCAATATGAGTCTCGCTGATGCGTTTTGGATGCGTTGGAGTTTTTTCTGTAATTTTGCTGTGATTCCGGCGTATAGTGTGTTACCATAATCCAGTCGACTCGTGACCATTGCGTGGGTGACAGTCTTTCTTGTTTCGATGGGGATCCAGCGGAAGATCTTTTTGAGAGTACGAAGTACGTTGAAGCAGGAGGATGAGACTGCATTGACTTGTCTGGACATCGAGAGAGAGGAGTCTAGGATGAAGCCCAGGTTGCGTGCGTGGCCTGTGGGTGTGGGTGCTGTGCCCAGGGCAGAAGGCCACCAAGAGTCGTCCCAGGCCGAGGGGGAGGTTCCTAGGATGAGCACCTCCGTTTTGTCTGAGTTGAGTTTTAGGCGGCTATGTTTCATCCATTCGGCTACTTCTTTCATGCCTTCGTGAAGATTGGTTTTGGCGGTGTTAGGGTCTTTGGTGAGGGAAAGGATCAACTGGGTGTCGTCGGCGTAAGAGATGATGTTAAGGTTGTGTTGACACGCGATGGAGGCGAGTGGACTCATGTAAACGTTGAAGAGGGTGGGACTGAGTGAAGATCCTTGTGGTACTCCACAGATTACTTCAGTGGCCTCTGAGTTGAATGGGGGAAGTCGGACTCGTTGAGTTCTCCCGGTGAGGAATGAGATGATCCAGTCCAAGGCTTTTCCTTGTATGCCGATGTTGCTGAGGCGTTGTATAAGGGTGTTGTGGCAGACTGTGTCGAAGGCGGCGGAGAGGTCGAGTAGGGTGAGGGCCACTGTTTCTCCGTTGTCCAGTAGCGTTCGGATGTCGTCTGTAGCTGCGATGAGGGCGGTTTTGGTGCTGTGTTTGGCTCGGAAGCTGGACTGTGAGGGGTCGAGGGAGTTGTTAGATTCAAGGAAGGCGGCGAGCTGGTTGTTGACGGCTTTCTCAATGACTTTGGCGGGGAAGGGGAGGAGGGATATAGGTCGGTAGTTTTTAAGTTCAGAGGGGTCTGCTGTGGGTTTCTTCAAGATGGCGCCAAGTTCGGCGTGTTTCCAGCTTTCTGGGAAGGTGGCAGAGTTGAATGAGCAGTTGATGACATCACGGAGATGTCATCAACTGCTCAACATCATCTCCTACGCCGACGACACCCAGCTGATCGTCTCCCTCACCAAGGACCCGCACACCGCCAAGACCAACCTCCACAAAGGAATGAAGGCCGTCGCAGAATGGATGAGGAACAGCCGACTGAAGCTGAACTCGGACAAAACCGAGGTCCTCATCCTCGGCTTCACCCCCGCAGCCTGGGACGACTCCTGGTGGCCGACCACGCTGGGGACAGCACCGACACCCACCGACCACGCACGCAACCTGGGTATCATCCTCGACTCCTCCCTCTCCATGTCTAAACAGGTCAACGCCATCTCCTCCTCCTGCTTCAACACCCTCCGCATGCTCCGCAGGATCTACAAGTGGATCCCGACCGAAACAAGAAGAACGGTAGCCCAGGCCCTCGTCTGGACTACGGCAACGCACGCTACGCAGGGATCCCGGCCAAACACCTGTGAAGTCTGCAACGCATTTAAAACGCCTCCGCCCGACTGATCCTCAACATCCCACGCCGCAGCCACATCACCCCCTCCTGAGAGACCTCCACTGGCTTCTATCGAGAAGAGAGTCACCTTCAAGCTGCTCACCCACGCACACAAAGCCCTCCACAACACCGGACAAGCATACCTCAACGACGGACTCAGCTTCTACACCCCCACCCTGCAGCCAGAAGAACTGCCACTCTGCTGCTCTGTGGCCTTCTGCCCTGCTTGCTGAGAAGAAAGACTGGACCTGCACCCTACATCCCAGGCTGAAATGACTCCAAGGGTCATCAGACTGACCTCCTGTTCTGAGCTACAGGGACATAACAGGCTCCTGCGGCTCCCTGCACCTGCCCAGCTGATCTGCTGTCTGGACCTACCAGAGCCCTGCTAGCCTATGCTGGGGTGAGTTTCTGAAACCAAGTAGTGCTTCTCAGGTCCTGGACCTTGGTGTGCCCTCAGTTGTGCGCTGCTGAAGGTTTGGGCTCTTTACAAATCCAAACAGGCCTGTTCACACCAAGATCTTGCCACTCAATTCCATCCACCATTGAGAAGTTCCAGCGAACTCAACTGTTCGTGCTACAGCGACTGCCATAAACGCCCAGCAGCGCGAGATCTACACTTCTCGCTACAGTATCAACAGATCGCAGTGACCACCAACATGAAGATTCAACGACAACCTTCTGCAACGCTCGACAGGATCTTCGCTCTACATCAACAACCATCCGCAAACCTCTACCTGCTCCTTACACAGCGAACAGAACTCTTTACGCTGGACTTTGAATGTAACTCTTTCAGCAGGACTAACCTGGTCCCTGTATCCGGCCCGCACTCCATAGTGGTCAGCCTTGTGACTTTCATCCGGTATCGCACGACCAGATAACTGTTAGTGGCGATTTGTGCTTTTTGGTGCTATACTTACCTAAAATCTTTAAAATTGCATATCTCCAGTTCTACTGATTGGGGTTTTGTTGTTTAGATGTCAAATAATTTCTTAACTTTTACTCTGTTTTTTTTTTTTATTGGTGTGGGATTTTTCTCGTGTTGTGTTTTCACTTTATTACTGTTTGAAGTGCTGCATAAATACTTTACACATTGTCACAAAGTTAAGCCTGACTGTGCTTAACACTCTGGTAGCTTGACACAGAGCAGGTTAATTTGGGCTTTGCTGTCCGATTTCACCCGAATTGTGGTTGCTTCTTGAGAAGGGTTTCAACCCCCCTCAACTAGTAACCATAATTTCCAGCACTAGGCTTATGTGAAACTACCTTGCCCAAACAACAGAGGATACAAAGCTTTGAATTGTGAAGAGTTACCTATCTGGAATCATGCCTCAGAAGCTAGAACCTACTTTCACTGGTTTGCTACCAGACACAGAATTAATTTTAGGGCATGTTGCCTATGCAACAGTGAAGTCCTCTCAACAAGAACATTTTAGTTCCTATAAATCACAAAGTTTGCAGTCTAATTTGCTGCTTTTAATCACCAAATGCTGTTAGTTAGCATGTTGTTAGCTCTGCCTACTTGACCCTCATTTATGAAATAAACTTAATTCACATCTTAAAGCCATCTAGTACCACCTTACCCACAGTAAATGTCATAAAACATACCTTTTTGTAAGGGCTGGCCACTTTTTTAGGTTTTGCCTGGCCATGCGCTTTGCGCATGCGCCAAAAAACCTCTTGAGTTGTGTGTGTGGGTCGGGATACGCCCCCTCCTCCGATTGGCTAGCTCCATAAATGGAGCATAGCCATTGGACGAGGGGCCTGTCCGTCAATGCCGGACCAGATTCGGGGGCGTTCCCGAGATTCTTTGGCTTTTGCCGACGTCACGCGACGTCAGCCAAAAGCCGGGAACGCCCCCGATTCTGGTCCGGCATTGGCGGCACCTGCCTCTGCCTTCCTGCTCGGGACGATTGCACAAAAGTCGCTCGATAGCCCCTCCCTCCCGCTCCGTGGCAGCCCGTTTCCCTCCCTCTCCTCAGGCCGGCCAGCCGAAAGAAGCAGCCGTCCGCCTCCAGCCAGGGCCGCGCTGGGATTGGCCCAGCCGGCCGAGCCTCCACCACGTCATCGGGAGAAGGAGTGGAGAGCAGGAAGCAAGAGATCTGCCGGAAGATGTCCAGGTGAGTGCTTTTTTTTTTGTTTAATGCTTTGTCCGTGTCTGTTCCCGCCCCCCTCCCGCTGTCAATGTGTGGCCGTTCCCGGCCTCCCTCCTGCTCTCCGTGCCTTTCCGACCCCCCCCCCTCCGTTTACCTCGTGCATATTGAAACAGGGTTGTTAGCCAGGTTGTGTCACCGAAACTTATGCCGTGTTTTGAGACCCCCCTGTACGAGTAGCGCCGAAGATCACACTGTGCGAAATGACTCACTCTGCCAACTTTTAAGATGGGGAACAAACCAGTTTACTGTCTGGCGGCAGGCCTAAACATTTTTATTCTGTGCAAATCACGTAATCCCCTCTGCCCTTCCCCTTTCCCGCCCCTCCCGCTTGAGTGCCATTGACTTTGATTGATTTGAAGAGGGTGGGCGGCGGCAGCCAGTGGTGTCCTAGCGGGCCCTGTCACAGGGCTTTCTTGTTTTAAAATGTGAGCGTTTCATCTTTGGCGTCTTCATTTCAATATCCTAAAAAAAAAATGTAAATCGCCGCAGTGTGGCTTTTTTTTATAAAGTTAAATTAGAAAGCGCTTTAAGTGACTCAATTAGCATGGAAAACACCCCAATGCTTAGTGTGGGAATAGCTTTCGCGGAAGGAAGCCTTGTGTGCCCTTCGAGCTCGCACAAGGTTCCCGGGCAGGCAGGGGGGCTGGGTGGGCGCAGCGCCTAGGGCCGCTTTTCACCGTCTCGGCTCTGCCGCTGCGCTTCCACGCGCCGGGAAAACGAGCTGTGGAGCCTAGACCTGCTTTTAATGCTTTAATTATTTATTAGGCGCTAGAAGAGTCAGCGATGCAAAGGAAGCACAGTACAACAATAGTAGCCGTCCGTGTTTTGAGACCCCCCTGTACGAGTAGTGGAAGGGACATAGTGCAGCATTGCGGCCACTTCTGTGCTGCATTACTGCCATCATCTTACGTCTGAGGCCTAGGAAGAGAAGCCCAGCCAACAGGACGATGACTGGGGGCAGCGGTACACCCCAGCCTGAGTAGAGCGCTTTGTGGGTGCTGTACTTCTCCACATCTGAGTTTCAGGTGAGTGGACAAACATCTGCCTTGTGTCTATTCCGCATGTTCTACAAATGGGCAACTGTGTGCCTCTGGAGTTATGCAGATAACTGTTGGTGTATGGCAACTATATGTGACTGTGCAAGATAGACAAAGGCATCCCTTCCATCGCTCCTTGAAATTCCTTCCGTCCTCCATGACCTCCGGCCCCAGCTCAACCGACTCCCCGTCTAACCGCGAAAAGCTTTTTATTTTTTTATTTCTATTTAAAAGAAAAAATACCCGCTCTCATTAGGCCTTAAAGAGCTAGAGCAGGCCTATAAATCAGCGTGCTGCGGCGCACACCCCTCACACTTTATTCCATTTCAGCTGTGGGCAGGCCAAGCCCCGCCAACTCCCATTGCATTCTGGTACTTGCAGTCCTGGTCAGCACAACCGCAGGCGGGGACTTTGCGGCTGGTAAGTGTCGCGTTTTACAGTCGAGGCAGCCAAGTCTACACCCATACATGGGTACAATGCATGCGGGGGGTTGTAGGCCCATGTTTCTACCTCGATGAAATGCCACCCCCTCCATGAGTCCAGGGAGGAACACTTGAGGCAAGTAAAGTGAGACTGTGTGTGAATGTTCCCTGGGGGACTTTGCTGTCCGTGGACACGCAGGAGCAGCACCTACCACCGAGACTAGTGTCTAGTGCTGCCACAGTGCTGAAGCCGTGGGATTGTGTTGTATGTGGAAACGCAGGAGCAACCCCTCCAACCAAGACCAGAGTGTCCAGCGCTGCCATTGTGTGGAAGCAGGGGTACTGTGCTGTCCGTGGACATGCAAGAGTAGCACCTCCATCCAAGAGCAGTGTGTGCCGTACTGCCACTGCACAAGCCGTTTCCTGTTGCTACCTCTGCATCCTGTGCATGGAGGCTGCAGCCCCGGCGGTGGACTGGCTGGTGCCGTGCGCCGAAGATCACACTGTGCGAAATGACTCACTCTGCAGTCAGAGCACGGAAGGTAATTAGAAAGTACTTCGCACCCTACCCCCCCCCCCATCCCGAGACAATGGAGGGAGCCACCGGAGGGGTGAGGGGCACGAGATTAATGATGTAAAGATAGAGGGTGCTAGAGGCTGTGGTTTAACGGCTGGGCCGGCCAACTTTTAAGATGGGGAACGAACCAGTTTACTGTCTGGCAGCAGGCCTAAACATTTTTATTCTGTGCAAATCACGTAATCCCCTCTGCCCTCCCCCTTTCCCGCCCCTCCCGCTTGAGTGCCATTGACTTTGATTGATTTGAAGAGGGTGGGCGGCGGCAGCCAGTGGTGTCCTAGCGGGCCCTGTCACAGGGCTTTCTTGTTTTAAAATGTGAGCGTTTCATCTTTGGGCTGGTTTTTGGGTTGATACTGCTCGGAGTTGGGTTGGATTTGGCCTTCTGCTTGGGCAGCTTTGGCCATTGACAGGTCTCAAACTCTGGGAGAATACGATCTTTGTGGACTGGCGGACATCTTGGGAAGGAGCCGGCACCTAAGCTAGTGACCTCTCAAAGCAAAAACAAAAACAAATATAGGGTATATTGAAAAACCTGGTAAACGATGGTAAAGCCCCACTCATAGGAGTAAAAATGTGTTTGCTGGGTTGTATTATATTTTAAACTAAATATGTTTTTATAAATTACCGAAAATGTTACTTTTTTTAACATACTAAAATGTCTCTGAGGTATCAATTGTTCTCAGCAACGGAAGATTTTTATTTAGTGTTCTGTGCGGTGTTATATTCTCCTCTTCCGCTGCCAGCCCAAGCTCTTTTTCAAGGTGGGGGTGGCGGCGTGACGTCACCCAGAAGATACTGTTCGTGATGGAGCCGTCTGGAGATCTCAGTGCGCAGCCTGCTGATCCCGAGACGATGGAGGGAGCCACCGGAGGGGTGAGGGGCACGAGATTAATGATGTAAAGATAGAGGGTGCTAGAGGCTGTGGCTTAACGGCTGGGCCGGCCAACTTTTAAGATGGGGAACGAACCAGTTTACTGTCTGGCGGCAGGCCTAAACATTGTTATTCTGTGCAAATCACGTAATCCCCTCTGCCTAAAAATAATGTGCTTGTCTGTTAAGCGCTCTGATATCTTCGGGTTAAGTTCGAGCTATATAAAGCTGCAATATATGTATATGTGTATATATATATATTATTTTTGGGTGGGAGTGGTTATGTGGTGCTGAGGGACAGTTCTCGAGAGAGGGGAATTGGAAAGTGCTTTTGGGTTAGAATGAAGGCAGCTAGGTAGGGGCATGGGTGGGTTTGTGAGGAAATTACTGTATTGCGTGTGGACACAGTTGAAAGCAGATGGGCATTGGGTGTGTGTGGGGGGGCTCGCAGTGTGTGTGGGGGGGGGCTCGCAGTGTGTGTGGGGGGGGCTCGCAGTGTGTGGGGGGCAGGGCTCGCAGTCTGTGGGGGCTCGCAGTGTGTGGGGGGCTCTGTGTGGGTGTGTGTGGGGGGCTCTGTGTGGGGGTGCTTTGTGTGGCTGTGTGTGTGGGGGGCTCGGTGTGGTGTGTGTGTGGGGGGCTCGGTGTGGGTGTGTGTGTGGGGGGGCTCTCTGTGGGTGTTTGTGTGTCATTCGCGAGAGATAAAGCTAGTGGCATTGTAAATGACAATGCCATTTATTTATGTTAAAAAAAAACATAAATAAAAATGTCAAGAGCAATGCCAATAGCTCAAACTTTAACAAAGGCAAAACCATTGCATTGTAAATGCTTATTAGTATTGTCTCATTATGTTTCAGATCCAACCATTTTTAATCTGCATTCCGCCTTGATTGTTCCGGTATGTCTTGTGCTGAGCAAGCACCATGATACCCTTGGGTGAATGTTTGCGCTCTATAAATTTCCATTTCATTTCATTTCTAACTGTGTTTCTACAGATATGTGTGTTCTATAAAAATAAATCAAATCAAAAGATTCCTTAGACCAGACAATTGTCACCTGTTAATGGCTAGGCCATTGTTTAACCTTTGCAAGTCCATTCCATAGGCGACTGTCAAATTAGTTCCTGAAAACTTGATGAATTCACTTTAGTGAGACTGATGGATAAAGATGCTCAAAAGGAAGTGAAAATGGAGAGAAGGATATACTCCCGCCTACTTGAAAGAAAACTCCTGACATGTCTATCCATCTGCTTCTTTCTATTTTCCTCACTCCAGACTTGATTGCAACAAATCTTGTAGGCTTCTGCATTAGAGACCAGCACGGCTGTGATCATGACTCTTATATAGCACTGTTGAACTTAGATAGAAGGGAGTTGTGGGTTTGGTGACTGGCGGAATTGCCACTCTTTTGCACATGGCATGCAGTCACTGTTAGCTGCTTGGTACCCAGTACTATTTAACATTAGTAGCACTGGTGTCAGTGTTGCAGGTGGGACAAAGGCACATTTCTAGTGGACACTGGGCAGGAATGAGTTCTTGAGTTCGTTGCCGTTCATGTACCCTTCAAAATCACTTAGGACTCTGGGAATAAAGGCCACTAAAGTCAATAAAGAAACAATGTAAGCCGTTTGTTTAATTTGTTTTGCCACTCCAGTCTTTACTCTCAGTGACGCGTTTGTCTCTGATTCACACACGAGTAATGTTTGCATGATTGAATCTATTTACTTACCTAAAACGTAATTTGTTTACATTTTTGCCGTCAGTAGAAACAATATTCAAAGTAACTAAACCGACCACATATATTCACAGCTTATTTGGCATCCCAGGCAGAAAGCCAAAGAATAGGGTTGCCATGAAGAGGAATCTATCCACAATATTTGTCTTTACAGAGTATATTCTCATGAAAAAGAGGTGAAGCATTGATTGGACCATATGGACTAGGTCTTTGGGTGAAAGTACAGATGTTTTAGTTTGCACATAAAATGCCTCCTTCCAGTCATGAATACATGTACATACTTGGAAAGTATTGAATATCATCTGCAATAAGGTAAACTGAAAACAGATTTAATAGCATCAGTGAAGGCACCTTCACTTAGGTAAGAGCACAGCAAATGTCATTTCCGGATAGGTCAAACCAGATCTGCGGAGGAAACAATTGTTGGATGTGCCCTTTGATGCTAACAAATCACACGTCTTTGAGGAAGTTGATTCTAACAAGTTCCTGGACTAATTGTGACATTATCTTTGCAGCAGTTGTTAGACCAGTGCTTCATTGCAAACCTGCACTATTCCTAAACTATGGCGACCAGACAATGTATTGTGCGCATGAAGGGAAAGTTGAGTGCATCCATTATAACTCTTAACCTGTGTTCATAGGAAGTAATATATTTCATGATGTTGAAGGATTGTTCCCCTCAGGATTCAATAAGGAAGACTTATCTTGAATCAGGTACAACTATGTTATTTTATGTGTATTTGTAAAGCACACTATCACCCGTGATAGTATTCTGGTGCTGAGCAGGTGTGTGTTCCTTGCCTTCCTATGATAGGTTGTTTACTTTAAAGGCCTGGTCTATGGCTTCTTACGGAATTCAAGAAGACAGGAGGAGGCTCTAATGTGGAGTGGAAGGTCATTCCATGCTTTAGGAGCGATGCAAGAGAACGCCGGTCCTCCTGATTTGGTCCTGTGTATGTGTGTGAGTAGGAGTCCTGTGGAGCAAGAGTCTCTGGGTGGTTGGTGGAAGGAGATACAATTGTTCAGTGTGGGTGGTCTGGGTTGTGTAGTAACTTGAATGTTTGTGTGAAAAGTTTGAACTGAGTACTTTTGTGTATCGGGAGCCAGGGATCTCTGAGGTGTGGTGTGATGTGAGTTTGGTGTGGGAGGTTGAGGATGAGTCTGGCTGGCACGTTACGGATGGTTTGTAGTCTTCTAGTAAGTTGCTTAATGATCCCGGCGCAGAGGCTGTTCCTATATTCCAATTTTTGGGTGACTAGGGCATGAGTGGCCATTTTTATAATGTTGCTTGGGAGACATTTGAAGATCTTCCTCAGCATCTTCAGTGTGTAGAAGCAGGATGCAGTAATGGTGATGACTTGTGCGCTTATGTCCAGTTTTCTGTTGATGACTATTCCAAGTTTTCTGAGGTGGGTTCTAGGTGTGGATGTGAGTCCATGTTCAGTCAGCCACCAGTTGGAGTAGCACTGTGAGGTGTTATTGATGAATATTGCCACCTCTGCCTTGTTGGTGTTGAGCTTCAGACAGTTGGCTTTCATTGAGTTAGGGACTTCGGTCATGCAGGTGGTGAACTTATATGTTGTCTTGGGGGTCTTGTCCGTGAAGGAAAGTATGAGTTGAGTGTTATCTGCATAGGAGGGGATGTTGCTGTTGTGTGCGTGGATAACATTGGCTAGAGTGATCATGTATGCATTGAAGAGAGTGGGATGAGCCATGAACCTTGAGGCATTCTGCAAATTAGATTTTGGGCTTTCGAGGAATAAGGTGCTAGGCTTCCATCTTGTGTTCTGTCCATTCAGAAGGAGCAGATCCAGAGGAGAGGGTGTCCTTGGATGCCAATCTCATCCAGACACCTGATGAGGATGTAGTGTGAGCCCGTGTCAAATGCTGCTGAAGGATCCGGCAGAATGCCGGCTGCCCTGTCTCCTTGGATCATGCAGATGTCTGTAGCAGCAATGATTAATGTTTCTGTAGTGTGGTTGGGCTTGCATCCGAACTGCGTGGCATCGAGGTCCTGGTGGGTGCTGAGTTGGTTGGTTGATTCATTTCTCAATAATCTGCTTCTGAAACTCCAAGTGAAGGGTAGTGCATATTGGTCACACTAGCATCTGCATTAAGCCTGCAAGTTCACTGTGACTGGGTAGGGGCATTAGAAAGTGGTAGCAAAAGAATGAATATATTGCTCAGGAGGTCATTTTACCTCAGGACAATGGTTGACCATCCCCCAAGTAGAACAAAATAAACAGCAACGCCCTACAGCTCACCAACCCTTCTATATAGTTAATAACAAAGACCTTTGTCAAAATCAGACACTCCTTAATCCTCCAAGTAACAATACTCACCATCAATAAATACTACGTTGGACCCACCAGGGTCCACTGACCACACAAAATGACAGTACACGTCCATGACTGCCAATGAAAATCCCAGATCCGCACTGGAAGGACTTTCTGACTCCCTAAGTGCCACAGCTCATTCAAAATGTTTAAATGTGCTACACAGAGGCCGGTAACATAAAGAACATTTTTAAGGCATTAACCTGCTGGTAACGCATCACCTTCTTGCTAATGCGATGTAGCTACTATGGCATTTTGCCTCAAGGACTGACAATACAGCATAAACAGGATTTCACAATGCAGAGCTTCCTCATTTTCAGTCGACCCTGAATTCACGTGCAAGCTGCAGCTAAGCTGTCAAGTCATTTGAGTGTAAACCCTGGACCTTCCAGATGTGTTGACGCTCCCTGCATGGCACAGTCGCTGTTCATCAAACCTCTGGGTTCCTGCTCCATTGCCTTCGGAGGTAACACGTCATCATCGAGCCTGGGGGGTTTTGTCTTCTCATTTCTGCTATGGGAAATGATCCCTGTGCAATTCCTGAGCTGATCTCCAGAGATGCCTGATCTCGCGCGCAGGCCATTTCCGTTTCCTCGGTCTCACCTCTTCGTTCTGAGAGGGGTGGAAGTCTTGTGCTGAATGTTGGCAAGATCACCGAACGCAAAGAGAAAGCGCAGTGAAAATTACTATGTGAAGACCTCAACCCAGGAAGTAGTGCATCTGCGATGGAAGTAAAACCGGAAGCTCTCAGCGGGCGGGGGGACAGATTCTCAGCCTACAACAGATTACTTTGGTGAGTCACGTCTTCCGTGTCCTGGTACTACTTGTTTTGTTAATAGCTGGGTGTGCTTGACTCAAGCCCCTGTTTGGAAGGGGGTCGAGGTTTTGCGAATTTTGCGAATCTTTGTTTTACCAAAACACATTTACTTGTCACTTGTGTCGCGTAGGGAAAAGGCCTCTTTTCCTCAGAATATTACTTCACTCTTTCTTTGACCCTCTTCCGCAAATGACAACGATTTTAGCTTCGAGATTTCATTGAAAGTCAATTTAATATTATGCTTCAGTTTGCTGTCAGCAGTGAGCGCGTTTTGTCGTATTTCAGACAAAAGCTAATTCTTGGTTGTCATTTAATCTAAAAGGACTGCATTCTTGTATATTTGAGGCTTCAAGCTGGTTGACATTCAGTGAAACACAGGAAACGTTGGCACAGTGTTGTGAAATGTTGATGCAATCAAATTAGAGACCCCGCTCCTTGAAACATTGAATTTTCAAAGTGGCCTGTTGAGAGGTGACCCCAGTCTGATCTAGTTACTAAGAGTTACTTGATATCTAGACCGTCTACATTTGAAAATACCTCTCTACTTAAAGAATTCTTCTAATCACATGGAGCGCTCGAAGCTAGGAAACCTCTCCTTCTATTGGATAATTTTGCATCACCCCTTTCATCTGCTTCCTATCCATCCTTTTACCTTTCATTGGTC